>NC_056739.1:868455838-868468338 GCF_019279795.1 Protopterus annectens | reverse complement strand
TGTTTAGCTTGTCACTAGTTCATCTACTACCATGTCTCTGGGATGTGGGAAGAAATCTGAGACCCCGACAACTACCTACTTGGACACAGAAAGACATGCAGATTCTACATAGAAAGATAGAGACTATTAGAACAAGCACTGAAGAACATCAAGCCGTTACACCATGGGTCACCCTCAGTCATATATACTACATTAAAATTAATCTAACGATTGTTTTTGTTACTACAATAATTAAAACAATAAGCACTATCTTACATATTTCAACACCTTAATGCATTTAAGAAGAAGCTGTATTTTAGTTTTAAAAGGAAATTGAGGCTTCTGTGTCATTTCTATGTCATTTTAAAATAGCTATGAGTGACACAGTGGCACAGCAGTTAGTGTTGCAGCCTCACAGCCTTCTGTGCAGAGTCTGCATGTCCTCCCTGTGTTCACGTGGGCTTCCTCCAGGTCCTCTGGTTTCCTCTCACATTCCAAAGACATGCAGTAGGTGTACTGGACACTCTAAATTGCCCATAGATGTGAGTGTGTGTGTGCATGTAGTGTGGAAGAAGTACTGTTGCAGGCTAGCTACCTGGCGGTGTAAACCTTGGCTTTAGATGATTGTCTGTGGTGAAGTGACACCCTGACCCCATGTGCAAAAAATGGGAAAAAAGGGGTTGTAGCTGAATGGATGGATGTATTTTAAAATAGCTACATCATCATCATACCAGATTCACTTGCCATGATTCAGTTTTACCTGAACTGAATATGTAGTTTAAATAAATATAATAAAATAGCAAATCTGATTCCAAAACACTGACACCCAATCTCTTAAATCTACCCTCAGTGAAATGCACTTAACCTCAAAGTGAAAGGAAATGAAGGCAAGATCTTCCTGAAATGATGGTTAGGTTTCATTTTGAAAGGCAGAAATGCACTTGACCACCACAACACAACACTAATCATGAGACACTTAACTCTCCTAAACAGTGTGCCACTCAGCCAAAGCCCCTAAGGCAAAACAGCATGCCCAATACACTAGTCATAGGTGACTCAATAGTGAGGTACACTGATGTCCCACTCACTAGGCTGAATAAGGAGAAAGTAACAGTCAGCTGCCTGTCAGGTGCCAGGATCTGCCACATAACGCACGCACTCAGGTCCCTCATCAACAGGTACAAATATGACTCTGTCATTGTACATGTGGGTGTGAATGACCTGAGATGTACCTCCCTGAACTACCTGAAAAGACATGGAGGAGCTCTCGGATTATGTAGCCCAGACGGGTATGACCCTAGCCCTGAGCAGCCTCCTACCATCATCCAGAATGATACCACAGTACAAGCAGAAAATGATTGATTTCAACAATTGGCTAAGTTTCTGGTGTCATTCTAAGGGAATCCAGTATCTGTCTGCCTGGGATGACATGGTTGACAGACCTAGATGCTTTGCCAGAGATGGCCTGCATCTTTCACCCGTGGGCTTCCGGGATACTGGCCAAGGCTTTTGCCACCCGTATAGTACCTTTTTATATGGTGTTCCAAAGATCAAATTACTACCATAACAGCTACAAACAAATGCAATCTGAGGGTCATGCTGCTCAGCGCTATAAGTATAAATCTCAAAATGCAATTGCTCAAAATACTTCTTAAAATGGAGAACATCGACATTTGTGCTGTAACAGAGACCTGGTTCAAGGCAGCATATAGCACCCATACACTACCAGGCTATAACTCATTCCATACCTTTCGGCCTCAGAACCTGGACTGAAGCTCCAAAGGTGGTGGTGTTTCCATATTCATAAAGATGTGCACACCTCCAGACTGGTAGCCCAACATGATGCATCAGAGATACTTCAGGTGAAGCTAACATTGGGTAAGACAGCGTTTCAGGTCATGTAGCCTGCTATAAATCCCCAACCATGTCCCAAGACTCACATTCCATGTTCCTAAGCACCCTGGAGAATATTAGGGTCCAACCTAATACTTTCATACTGGGTGACTTCAACTACCCCTCCATTAACTGGGAAAACTACTCGTGTACCAATACACTTGCCCAACATTCCTGGAATTCATTAATTCCAATGCCCTGGACCAGCTCAGTCTTATCCCCACTAGAGGTAGCAACATCTTTGACCTGGTCATTACTAACATGGGTGACTGTTGCTCTGTACCAATAGTCAACTCCTCCCTGGTTAGATCCGACCACAAACTAATCACCTTGGAAACCCCCCCACCCCCCGCAAAGGTAACCACCATGAAAAACTTCTCCAAAGCTAACTCTGGGCTCCTAAAAACAGAGGTGGCTAACTTCATGGCACCCATGCAACTGGACAACAGCTACATGACTGCTGAATCACACACTAATGCCTTGTATGAACACGTACACAAATGCAAAGATCTCGCCATACCCAATAGAACCAAGACACTCTCCTCCAAAAAAAGGAAGCCAATCTGGTGGTCCCCTGTCATAAATTAACTACAACAGAAGGAGGAAACTGATGAGAAATAAGGTGAAGTCCCAAGACTGGAAAAACACCCTTATCAGCCTCAACAAAAAGTTGAGATTCCTCATCAAATCCTCTAAAGCTAGCTATGAAAACAGAATTGCAGCAGATAGTAAAGACAACCACAAGTCCTTCTATAGTTATGTAAAGAATCTCCATGGCAATACCCAGATTTTCTCAGAGCTCTTGCACAATGGCACCTCCTATACAGAGCCAACAGATATTGCCAGTATACTGGCTGACAGATTCAGTGCCAACTTTACCCCTCTCTCCCCTATCAAAGGACTGATCACAATATCAGTAGATTGCCAGGCACCCAGTATTACTGCTGCACAGGTTAAAACAGCACTGTCCAAGGTAAAGAATACAGCTTCTATGGGGCCTGACAATATCCCTGGCAGTGTTCTACATGAACTACAGAGTGAACTGGCACCTCACCTGTGTGCCCTATTCAATCACAGCCTCACCTCAGGCTTTGTCCCTACTAGATGGCGCACTGCTACAGTCATCCCTCTCCACAAAGGAGGAGTGATTACAGATCCTGGGAACTATCACCTCATTAGCCTGACAAGTCTGATATGCAAAGCCATGGAACCCATCATCATGGCCCTAATAAACAAAGATATAGGGGAACCTCCAAACTTTGGATCCAACACAGTTTGATTTTGTGAAGGGTAGATCATGCCTGCTCAACCCAGTTGACTTCTTTGAGTCAGTCACCCAAGCTGTTGATGAAGGCAAGGTGGCTCATACAGCCTACCTTGATCTGGCCAAGGCCTTTGATACAATTCCCCACTCAGGAATCATAGAAAAACTCACTAAGCTAAGCATCAACCCCTATATCACTAGGTGGGTTGCAAATTGGCTCATAGATAGAACCCACAGTGTGAAAGTAGCTGACTCCAAGTCAGACTGTCGACCAGTCATGAGTGGAGTCCCACAGTGTTTGGTCCTGGGTCCTCTCGTGTTTGGTATCTACTTCTCTGAAGTCCAGGCCAACACGATGGGACTCTGGCTGACAAAAGTTTGCAGATAATTGCAAGTTGGGAGCCATAATTAACTCCACAAGTGATGTTGACATCCTACAGAAAGGCTTCACTGAGATGAATGACTGGTGTCAGAACCATGGCCTTAAGCTCAATGCCAAAAAAATGTGTCATCATTCCCTTTGGGAAAAACCCGGTTCCCATGAATTACCACATCGAGGGTAGTCCACTGAACACAGACAGTGTCATAAGAGATCTGGGAACACAGGTTGACAGCCACCTCTCTTTTGACCACCACATTGCTACTGTGGTCAGAAAGTCCTTCTATGTGGCACATCTCATTACTAAGGGTTTTGCATCCAGGAAGAAAGAGGTCATTGTCTCCCTCTACTCTTCCCTCATTAGGCCACTCATTGATTACAATGCCCCATTTGGCATGTACTTCACTAGACACCTACAACAACTGGAGAAGCCACAAAAATACCTCACAAAGAGGATCTTAGGCCTTAAACACTTGTCCTATATAGAAAGACTCAAAAAACTCCAACTATTCTCTGTCTCATATAACCTACTTAGAGGCGATCTCTACTTGACTTACAAAGCCATGTCTGACCCAGCTCTGTTAGAAATGCTACATCTAAAGAAATCCCAATCCCTCCATACTACACGCTCCAGAGATCTCAACCTCATTACCACAAATAACAGAACAAGCTGGAGGGACAGGTTTATAACCCACAGTCTGCCCATGTGATGGAATATAAGACTTCCCCACACATGTCAAGTGGAGCACCTCACTGGCCCTCTTCAAGAGAAATCTAGATGAGTGGATGAGAAATAGAAAATTCACCCCGGGGATCACTCCAGTGGCTCTACTTGACAGATGCACTGGGAACTAAGGTCAGTGGCATGATGCCAGTATAATCCTATGGGCTAGGCTTGTAAAGGCTCCAGTCCCATTAGCCTAGTACACACCTATGAACCTATGAACCTTAATGCTTTTGTTTTGGCTTCAGAATGTTGTGATTCTCTCTTCTATAGTACTTTACATTCAGTAGATAATTAATATCAGCTGTACTTAGCAAGCAACTTATTTCAGCTTTATGAATAAAAAGTATAAAATTAGAACTGAATCCACAGTCAGGAAATTGTTGAAATTGTTTAACCATTATTTAATTTCATTAATTGGTATCACTGATTCATTTGCTACTGCTTTATTAATTTATTTTAAATGTTATAGCATCAAGTGTTGTTACATAGGGCCATTTATTTTAATTTATAGTTGCATGGTGTTTATATTAGTTAATATATTGTGCACTATTTGTGAGTAAATACCTTGTTAGTAATGGCATCTGATCACACTGTTCAGAATTAGCATAATCCAAAGTCATATCTTGCAAGATTTAAGTTTCAGCAATCTGATTCTTTGCTTTCTTTTTACAGATAAGTAAGCAGCAACTTCAGACCATCAAAGATCGGTTCCAGGCTTTTCTTAATGGGGAAACACAGATCGTAGCAGATGAGGCTTTTATAAATGCTGTACAAAGCTACTTTGAGGTAAGACTTTAGTGCTGATTTGCATATTGTATAGAACTCTTAAGACTGCAAAATATCAGTTCTATCACATTTCTCATATAATGTTTTTCAGGTATAAAGATAATGTAAGCTCAGGTATAAAACATCAGACGTGTCTTTTCTTTAGTGCCTTCTGTATTTGAACCTTTACATTAGTTTTTTTTCTGTAGTAGCCTTGCTGGCTATGTTCTGCCTCATCTGGAAGACATACAGAGGAGACCATAGTCTTATGTCAGTTATGTCTGAATACAGTGGGCTAGTAAAGGCAAACAGTATTGTGTATTGATAGTGCACAACAGGACATGGGTGGACAGGGCTAGGAAGACAGTGGAAGCCACAGATATTTTCTGGACACTAGGGTACCCCAGTGGCCACCAAGGTGAGCGATAGTAAGTGTGGACCTGTGTATGTATACAGCTCGGGTAGGTAACATTCAGTGATCCACAAGGGTATGTAGGTGAGAGGTGGCTTCCCATTTGGCATTGTAGGGGTCTCACATGGCTGCATTGATGACAAAGGATTCTGAGCTATGTCTGGCTAGAGTCATGACATGTTTTTTCCAGACAGTTACAGCAAGACAGTGGCTGATAGCCTAGTGATCCATCTCATCTTGTATCCTCCTCACTCCTTATATAAGACTCCACATGAGAATGCCACATTATATCATCAGACCTCTTTGGAACCAGGCATCAGATTTTATAGTGATGAGTATTTCTTAATCTGTAAAAATGGAACTTCCTTCCTGTTAGCTTGCTAAAGCTGTGCTCTGTGCTTGTTTTGTACCACAACAGCTGCTGCATGCTCTTCAGATTTGGCTGAGGAGTCCACTTCAGTAATACCTTGGTACAAGAGCATCTGGTCTCAGAAACTTCTCTGTACACATCTGAAGAAAATGAAAGCAGTGTGCATGGCCTAGATAATCCTTTAAGGACTTGTTCCTTCTAGTTCACCTTGAGATCAGTACAGACAACAGTGGTGTTATGTGGTACATCATCAAGCAAGGAGAAAACAGATATTTTCTTTCCTGCTAAGACACTTTTTATGTCTGGGAATATGCCATTTAGTGCAATTTTCACCTCTGTGGTACATCTCCCAGGACTACAGAACCAATGGACACAGTCTCTTATCAGGGAGCTAACTGGCTTATGAATGGAAACTGGATCTAAAGAATTTCCAAGACAATGTGCAAAATTGTTTTCTCCCTAGTTCTTTGAGATACAGTTTGGAGAACAGATGCCTACTCATTCTTGGAGAATAGATGCCTTCTAATTCTCAGTGACTAAAACTTTATGCCTTTCCAACATTCCTTCACATCCAGGCAGTACTGCTCAAGGTAAAACAGAACAAATCCACCCTGATAGCAAATTTGTCTTGGGGAGGATGGACATAGTCCACTTTTTTGACAAAACATGAAGGCCCTTGCATCTACAAATGTGCTTGCTAACTTAGAGGCAAGGCAAGGTATTGCATCAAATCTTCTAGAAAATGACGCTTACAGCTTAAGTGGAAGAACTGTGATTGCTAATAGTTATTCTTGAGCTAATAAAGTCCTAAACATTCTAAAAGAAGCCAGAAGATCTAGCACAATGAAACAGAAAAGGTAAGAGTCTTAGATAGGGTTGCCACCTTCCTTCATGGCTAAAACCGGAGCAAAGCCACGCCCCTCGCGTCACCAGTAACCCCGCCAACCATAACCCCATCTCCTGCCAATATACCTCCTATTTTGTGATGTCGCAACAGCATCACTCAATGGGAACACCCTCTTTTTTCATTCCCACTGCCTGCTTTTGGCTGATTTACTATGCTTTTCTGTAAAAAAAGTATAGTAAATCAGCCGATTTACAAACTCTGATAGTCTGTTTCCTTTTTGAAACAGAATACCGGAGTTTGTACAGTGTTTTTCGGACTACCGGAGAATCAGTTTGATTTCCTGATAGTCTGGAAAAAAACGGAGGGGTGGCAAGCCTAGTCTTAGACTACCATAGGTGGACTAATCTGAATGAGTTGTCCAATTCCTGATAACATGGATTATGTAAACCATTTATGTAAAATTATTTTAGCATATTTTTGCTCCCAAAGTGCATGCCTCTGCAATTTCTGCATGTGTAATAGCCTTTACAAAAGTCGGTAGTCCATCTGTTGAAACATTCTTAAAAGCTGTCCTCTGTGTGAAGGCCTGCAAGAAGAGATTCCATGCATCCCTGAGATATGAACTTCGTTTTTAAAAAAGTTACTTTCACTTCAACCAGCTGCATTTGTTGTAGCTGCTGTACCCTTAGGCATGAAGATTATTTATAAGCCTTGATGTGTAAGATGCCCTAGCCTGGCTTTCATAAAAAATGATATCTCTGAAGACTAAACCATCTTTCATGCCCAATGGAGTCTCAGTGATTTCTCATAGCCACTTCTTCAGCTTCCAGTTTTCTATCCAGACTATCAAAATGAAAGTAAACATCTGTTACATGCACACTGGATTTGCATAAACAGCTGAAATATTATAATACAAGATCTCACCTTTTGAGAAAAACACATAATATGTTTTTGTAAAAAAGGAAAGAAAGCCAGCATATTACTAGAAAAACCTTGTGAGTGTGGTTTGCCCAGTATATTGATTTTTCCTGTTTAGTACAACAATCTTTTTTAAGAATACTGTTGAAGTACATTCCAGTAGGACAGCAAAAACTTCATCATTTTACTTTATAAATGCTTCTTTATAAGGTGTGCTAGAGACTTCCAAATGGACAGCTTATCAGACCTCAAACAAAGCATAACCCAGCTCTCTTCCTAGGTGCCATCCAAATGGTGGGGTCAGCGGTACCTTCCTCTCCCCAAGATAAGTAAGACAACAGCAGCCCTCCATGCACCCTCCCCTCCACACACACACACACACACACACACACACACACACACACACACACACACACACACACACACACACACACACACACACACACACACACACACACACACACACACACACACACACACACACACACACACTATCTGCCTGGCTATTTTAAAGTGCTCAAGCTCTCAAGCTGATGCTGAAGCTTTGGTTGTCTGGGTTACATTCAGGTCTTCATTCCCTTACACCAAAGAACTGGGGATTTTCTTTGCATTAATTGTGGAAAGCAGTTTAGATCTGCTGCCCCCTTTTTAGTTAGAAGCTGTTATGCAGTATGCACAAAAAGAATAGTACAAGGTGAAGGATATGTGCACTGTCTCTAGAATCAATAGCAAATATGATTATCAGAAAGTAAAGAAAAACAGATAATACAACATTCTACTCTTGTGAATGTGACAAAAGTATTGCCACTGCACTGCTAGTGATTCTATGTACTTAAGCAGAGGCTAACAAACTTACTAGTTGGAGATATATATATATATATATATATATATATATATATATATATATATATATTATTTATTTATTTTTTTACAGAGGGGAAACTATTAATGATGGATAGGATGAATGCAGCTAGAAGAAGCAGCCATTGTATATTGTGCCCTTAAATCAGCGTTGAGTAATGGAGAGGTGAGTGAGCTTCTAACCAGGAGAAATTTCCAGATTTTTGGCTGTGAAGACTAGAAAGGTTCTGGTGCAGCATTTGAGGAAGTATCCTTGAAAATGACCTGCTCTGCAAGCATGAGACTAATAAGTACCATTGATGTAAATTCAGGAGCTGGTGAAGTACAGTGCCTCTAGCAGTATTGCTATGTGATTAACAGGGAGTGGGCTGGCTCTGTTCACTGTAACACAGTGCTGTTATGCCTTTTGAGAATTCATTATAGATCTGCATTTTTGGCACTTGGTGGAATACCTGACTGCAAATGCAGGCGGGGCCTACTCTAAGATGGGTAATGTCAACCCTGGTAAAAAGAAAAGAGACATTCTGATGTCTTTTCAGATGAGAATGTGGTAAATGATCATCTAGTCAATATCTTTGGAGGAGGATAAATAATGGGCCAGCCACAGGCTTCAGTATTTGGAATGTTTAATTGCTTACATGATTCCACTTATTGGGACAGTAATTGCCCACTTGCTAGGAGTGTTACTTGGTCTTTTCAATTTGTTGAAGACCATTGATTCATTTTTTTTCCAATATCAAGCTGAGACCTAGTTTTCTGAACCACTTTCACATGGTTTTGTAACAAGGTTAACATCACTGTATTAGGTGGCCATTCAGTGTACTACATAGCAGGTCATTTGCATAGGAAAACAGGTTGGGATGGGAGAGGATACAGTTGCAATTAGCCTGCAGATGTGATGAAGTAGGAAAAGTTAGGGGAGAAAGGTATAGAATAAAAGAACAAAGGCAGATGATGTCTATGACATATAGGTAAGCAGGACAGCACAGTATAACATGAACAGAGAAAGTTAGAGATGCAACCATGAAATGGAGGAGAAGCAGAAACTAGGGTGGAAGGAGAGAGTAGTGATAGGGGGGAAATGTAAACACAGAAGGTCAAGCAGGAACCAACACCAGATGTGAGAGACAGAGAGCTAAAGAGCACACCATTGGTCAGGTATTGTAAGAAGAGCACAGTAGGGATGAGGAGGAGCTTATCTTTACTAAGTAAGGGGAAGCAACCAATACAGACAGTGATGAAGATTGAGAATGGTGGAGGTGGAGCTCGATAGGGTACAGATAGGAGGGTTAGTGGCAAAGTCAGGTTGCAAAGGAAAGGAGATTGGGTGTGGGAAAGAGAAAAGAATTTTAGTGACAAAGGGAATTACAAGTTCAGGCAAGCAAGAAAGGATAAGCCTGATTTTGTTGAAACCAGTTTCCGGATTCAGGCTCATTAACATGTAGGAGACTATGACCAAGGTATTCACAAAAGGGGAGGGGTGGACACATGTGAGGCTGTGTCTAGGCACTGGTAATCTGACAGAGAAGACAGCTGAGGTGGCAACAAGCATGGTAAAGGTTGCAGGTTGACAATAAAATTCTTAGCAGTAAAATGCCATGTGACCAGACAGCACACAGACTAAGGAGTGAATCAGTGAATATAATGACTGACTGTGGCAGCAGACACATAAGACAGGCCTCAGACAGGAAAAAGGATGTGTGGGGACCTAGAATGACCAGTTCTATGCAGTAGGCAGATTCCATCTTTGCACAGAGAGTACAGCAGTGCTTAGTGGTAGAATGGAAATGTACACCTCAGTGTAGCTTTAAACTAAGAAGGCAGGGAAAGGGAGGAAGGGTGGCAGAAGTAAATGGGGTACATATCTAGGACTGAATGCAGAAGGAAAGAGGTGCAAAACATCGCATGAGAAAAAAAATGGTGACGTGGAGCATGCTGGGTACTTTTACTCTACAATGCAGTGAAGTTGTAGCTGGACTTGGATGTTCTTTGATCTGGACTTCACTGTGTTTTGTATGTGGAAGAATAGGAAGTTGAGCATCAGGCAGTGATGCAGAAGAAGTGGGTAGGTGAGCATTGCTGATGTCATAGAAACACTGACTAATGACAAGCGAGATGGGACTTGTAGGTGCCTAAGTATAGGATCAGAAACTAGGTAAGAGCTCTGGCAGTTATAATTGAGGAAAAGGAAGAGCTGGTTGGCTGATACAGTGTCATCCCCTTGCCACAGCAACTTAAAAGGATGAGTGAGAGACAGTTTGGAGGAAGATGGTAGTGCTCACAGGAGATCTTAACCTGTCAGAACAAACTGGCAGATTTCAAGATACAGCATACTGAGGGAGCAAGATCTGAGAGCTCTTAGTCCCTGATGGGTTCAGCCAGCTGTTTCAGAATGTACCAGAAGTCTGGAAGTGATTCTGCTGAGTGCATGGGATGTCATTGGTGTCTATTTTAAGGCTTCATTAGCCAACAATGCCCATGAAGTTGTGTGGTTTACAGTAGAAGAGAAGGGTAGGAATAGAAAGACAATGAGATGATGTGAGATGTTAGAAGAGAGGCATATGCTGTGCCGGGAGATGTGACGATGGATGATTCAAAAGACTGGGTGAAAATCAATGCTGTAAACAAGTTATAGAAGTGTCAGGGATGGAGAACTCAGGGCTGTTGACAAAGGGCAAGGAAGAGTAAAAACAGCACATCAGGAGAGCCTGTGTGGCTACATAGCAATGTGAAGCTAATAATCAGAGTTACAGATAGGACATAAAAATATGCAAAGAAGGAAGCTAACAAAAAAGCCACAGAGTTGAAATGTCATTAGCAGAAGTACAAAGAAAGGGAGAGGCAGAGGTATCTTCATTCATTTGGAATTCTGTTTGGAGTTCATTTAAATGTTCTTGTTAGACTGAACCATGAAAGATAGCAAAGGTGCTAATCTTAATTTGTCTACCTATGAAACGCTTGCTGAGTTGGCACATTTAACTCAAAAGTTGAATTAGTTCTTGGATGAGGCACAGCATTTGCACAGTTATAAATATTCTTTGGTTTCCAGACATTGTGATTCTGTTAGTAAGAGAGAGCAAAGTGACCAGATTGAGCAAAGATAGGAGGGAGATCACAGAAAAATAGGAGAAAACAGAGGTACTGAATGAATACGTTGCTTCACTCTTCACAGAGGAAGGTTGTGGGAGGATGCCAAGCTGATAGGAAAGTATAGCAGAATGGGGGAAATGGTGGACAGAATCCTGGACTGAGAGGGAGAAAGTTCGGAGGGAACAGGTTGCTCAGTGCCGTTAAGGAAGATAAAGCACAAGGAGCAGATGGACTACCTCTCAAAGATCTCTGAAATCTGGATAATATGTTGAAAGACCCCCTGAGAGATAGCTTTAACAGAACAATGACTAGTGCAGGTATGCCAGAGTGCTGGAACACACTAAGTTATGGCAGCCCTATACAAGGCAGGGGAACCTTGAAAAAAATCTAATGAATTACAAACCTGTTAGGTTAATGACAGTGGCCATAAAAGGCTTAGAGATAATCTTGAGGGGAAGGCTAAGAGCATTTCTAGAGGATAGCAATCTCCAGGACAGCAACCAATATGTTGATATTTAGAAGGAGCTATCAGTCAACCCTAATTCAGTTTTGTGATTGGGTTACATATGAACTTGATGGAGGGAGAACCATCAGATGTAGTCTGCTGGGATGTCACCGAGATTATTGACTTTGTGCCATACAGGAGACTTCTAGGAGAACTGGTGAGGTCAGCACTAAGGCTCAAGATGAGGAACTAGATAATTGTGGGATTGAATGGTAGGGTATGGGGGAGGGAGCTGTGGTAAGATGGATACTGTCAAATTTGGAAGGCTCCTATTATAAGACTGTTAGTGTCTGTCTAAGGTTCAGTACTCTTCAGTATGCTTCTCATGAGACATATCTAAGGGAAGAGAGTAGAGGATCAGCCTCTTTGCTGATGACACAAACGTAAATTCATCAGTGGAGGAAGGATAGAAAAGTCTAACAAAGGATTTGTAAAGGCTGGACAACTGGGCAGAAACATGGTAATTCACATTCAGTGCAAACAAATGCAA
>NC_056739.1:868373338-868450838 GCF_019279795.1 Protopterus annectens | reverse complement strand
AGTGCTTCGAGAAGATCTACTAGTTAGAGGCAGATGTGGTATTGCAGGCCATGTTACCATTGTCAGCGGATACTAGAAATGGATACAAGTAACCAGGCATTCATTCTCCATGCATGATATGAGCTGGTGGCAGATGTGAATGCTGTTAGTGGCCAAAACAGAGTAGTCCATCAGGTCTGGAGAAGAGTCACTGTCATGATCCTGCATGCCTGCCACAGGACCCATACTACTACATGGGACAGCATGTCCATTTGTGGGGGTCCACCAATGCAGACCACCATGATATCCATGGAAATGTTTATGTTATCCTTGTCTGGGGAGATAGAACAGAATTTAATATGTGGCAGAAGCTGGGATATAGGAGCCAAGCTGGCTGCACCTTCCCATATCTCTGTTGGTAGTGCAACGGGTTTGGGTAATCATATTACCTTATGTCAGTAAAACTGTTGAGGGGATATAAGTGCCCTAAACTCTTGGAAGCTGAACTATGCTATCTGTCCTCTACAGACTCATCTGGGATGCAGATGCAGTGCTGTATAACTCCAAAAACAAATGGTCCTGCCACCAATTCCACTTAAAAACACTTGAAACTTGAAAACTTTAATAAAAATATACGATGATAAGATAAAAATAAAATAAACACACTGGCTCATAAACCGCGCAATCATTTACTACACAATACTAGCATGCATCCCAGGCATGTTCTTGACAACATAGTGACTAACCAACTAACTCGAATGTCCAAGCTGTGCATGAGGGATGAGGATTATAGGGAGGAGCAAATTAAACTTGTCAATGACTTTAATAAGAGAGGATACAAAGTCAAAGAGGCACAGACCAATGAAGCAACTATCTTGGAACCACGCTCTCAGAGGGGAAGACCTTATTTTTCGGACCAAGGTGAAATAGTTAAGATCAAGCGAAAGAAGGTAAAGTCCAATCTGAGATGCCAGTTGACATATAGTACTGACAATTTTGCTATTCGTAATACCATCAGAAAATTTTGGCCAGTGTTAACATCTGACAACAAAATTAGGGAAATTGTTGGAAATCAACCCAGCTTTTCTTTTAAGAACAGGAAAAACTTAAAAAGACTATTATGTTATAAAACAGAATCTGAAGCTATTTCTGAAGACAGAAGTTTTCAGATGAACAGGAGAGTTAGTACATTCAGATGTGGAAGTTGCAAGGCATGCTCTCATATAAACATCTCGAATACTTTTACACATCCCCTGACTAAAAGGAGCTATATGTTTGAAGGATTTGCAAATTGTCGGAGTAAGAACATTATCTATGTGGCAACCTGCAGTCATTGCAAGGCATACTACATCAGGAAAACTAATCAAATGCTCAAGGAACGTATCCTAAAGCACTTATCTGACATAAGAAAAAAAGTTACCAGCAATGCACTTTATATGCATATTAGTATAAATGACAGTCATTCTTTCAAGTTCATGGCACTAACTAGGCTTCATGAAGCACCAACAGGTGGGGATTTAGTAAACTGAACAGAAATTGAAGAGATGAAGTGGATAATGAATTTGCAATCAGATCAGTCACCAGGTCTGAATGCATTTGTCCCTTTAAAACCTGCACTAAAAGGGAAAGCTGTTCAGCACTCAAAATGACATAATTAGAAGGGTGTGTATGCTGCTATGGTTACTAAATGCATCTAAGTGAGTGAACACTAGGAAATGAAGGTATATAAGAGGAAGTTTCACTGGCAAAACATTTAGGATTTGAAAAAGGTATTATACCGAAAGCGCTTATCTGGTTTATGAGCCAGTGTGTTTATTTTATTTTATCTTATCATCGTATATTTTATTAAAGTTTTCAAGTTTCAAGTGTTTTTAAGTGGAATTGGTGGCAGAACCATTTGTTTTTGGAGTTTTATATTTTGATGTGCTCTGCCTTTGGTGACACTGCTTACTTCTTTTTTTGCAGTGCTGTATAACTCAAACTGCATATAGACATTCTATGCATATTTGTAATCAGTATTGATGGTTTTCACCGAGTACTGGCATTGCCTCATATTAGTGCTTCACACATGGGCATTTAGCTGTCTGGTTTCACAGAAGTTGTAGTTAGTAGGTCCTGCCTTATGGAGCAGGACATGCCTGATGTTGGTGTGCATCAGACACTGATGACAGTGGTAACCTTATGGCAGAATGCTCAGAAGGCACAGTGCTCCTGCCAGCAGTGGCAACTGTGGAGTGCACCATACCACCCATGACCAGTCAGACAACTATATTGCATGTGGAACCACTCCACCTCACAAGAACTTGCAGAAGAACAGGTGATGCCCCTTATCCCTTTTAGGAAGCATGGTCATTCCAGGGGAGCGGCTTCTCCCTACAGCATCGAGACAGAGTTTGGGAGAGGTAGGCTGGTGACACTCATTGCTGTGCCTTTACTGCGAGAGCCTAAGATTGGTGCCATATTGGGAAGTACATAATGGAGATGCAGCCAGTCATCCATGCACATGGAGATGTTCTCACTTTTATAATAGAGATAATAGGTGTACTACATGGCCTGTATGACAAGGTACATGTGTACTATGTAGCATGTGGGATGAGGTACATAAGGTCTTTTAGTACATGTCTTAACTAATTCATGTTTTGGACAAGGACATGATGTCTATACTGTCTCTATACTGTCTCTGCTGACTGCCACTCATCTGTCTCCACTGTGGTACACTTCACAGTTCAGATAGGCCAAATACCTGTACTGCTACCTTCCTCTACATCACCTACCGGTGGGGTGCCTAATGAGTATGTTTAGGGTGCCATTAATGACTCAGAGTATGTGTTGGAGAGGACAGGTAATAGGCTATCACCTTCAGATGGTGCATGTAATCTCTGCTAGTGGGTGTTGATGCCCATGCCATTCCTTGGTAAAGATACACCTGTTGTCAGGGGCATCCATGTTCTGCATCCTCTCCATATGAGGCCCAAGTACACCTGTATCACACATCTGCAGAAGCTTTGTCCCTACAACACATTCTGAACACACTTACCCAGTATTGCTGGACACCTACCCATGTCAGGAAACACCACCCTTCCCTACATAGCATACTCAGATCCTGTAAATCCAATGGACATATAAAACATTACCATCCAGGCCTTAGTTCCCCCCTACTCATTACCAATTCCTCTCACAGTGCCCCTCTCCACCTGTGCATATGTTGACAAATGTGCCCTCCCCTCAGATCTGTGTTATATGGGCAGATGGTGTCTGAAGCACATCGTGACCAGTCAATGCACTGTAGACCACAGCCTGAGTATAGTATTGCATTCATCGGTTTTAATCTCTATGTCTAATCTGGACCTTAGTTGTTGACTAGACTTTGCCACTTTGGCAATTCCACTGCATAATGTTTCCACCAATGCATTGCAGTCGTCTACTGCATGTGGGTTATTCAAAAGGTTTTTCAACCAGCATTTCTTCCTCCACTGGTTCTAGTCTGTCTCGTGCTCTGATGGCAATTCCCTGCTCTTGCTGTCTGTTTATTACCATAGTGTGCAGATATGTTGCTACAGGTTTCCAGTGCATGCTGCATCAGGCCAATGGAGGAATCTAAGCATCAGAAGCAAGCCATCATCATTCCAAACATACACTCAAATATGTTTCAGGTTTACAACAGTGCAAAGTTGTATGTTGTCTCAGCCATGATCTAAGAAGTAGTATACCAGTGTCATGAGCCATGGCTCCATAACATATCTGGCATCACCTGTTAGATGTCCCTGTGGGATGTCACCCCGCACAAATCATTGGTATAGGTCTGAAACCCTGTGTGTGTTGCAGTTGATGGAGTGGAAACCCTTTAGTTTATTATACTTTTGCCCATGTGGATGAGCCAGGGCCTTAACAGTAATATGAGTGCAGTCTATTGCTGCTAGAACCTCAGGGAAACAAACTATTTTGTAGAATACCTGAATAGTGTTGTTTTCCTCTCTTGTCCGGTCCTTGGCAACCAGATATATCCTCAACATGCTGCCCCATCACAGCAAGGAGCTGTTGCACTTTTCATGAGGCAGATAACTGAGATGCACCCACCATGCCCCCTGCTGGTCAATAGTGAGACCCTGTAACGAGAATAGTAGACATTAAGGTTATGTGCAGCTGTGAAAAAGATTCCTATTCCTTGCATCCCAAAAGATTACATGTGAGGACAGGACATGTCTATTAGCTTTTGTGCAGAACCTCTGTCCACACAATAGTGGTTGGCAGTGTCCCATCATGAAGGTTTTGGTATAAGTGCAGGTGTGTTGTGGAGGGTGACTGAGTACTGTGTCATGGACACGGACTGTGTGGCCGGCATCTGTCATCTGCTCCTGTGCTATGACACCTGCTAAACTCAGTGTCATATAGTGATTTCTCTCCATGTTCATTGGGAAATCTCAGTGCACCTACTTGTTGGCAGCTGCAACTGATAGATTTTGAAATGCTCATTTTGCATTCACACTGGGGCATATTATCATACTGTTGCTCATTTGCATATCATTATGTCATCATTAACATATGAAGCCATCGGCACAGGTCTGTCTGCTTATGTGATAATGCTATTTGTGTCTCTCATTTGTCTCCTCTCCGAACATCATCACCTCACTGCACATCACCACTCTTTGTGCAGCTTTGCCTAATGCAGTCTGTTCATTAGTTTCTGAATACCAGCCAATATCTCTAATATGGTTGACAGAAAATAAAATTATGCATCATTGTGCAGACATTCACAGCAGAAATTTTTTTTTTTTAAACTTGACTAGAACCACTCAGCAAAGTAATATGAAGTATTATAAAGCAACAGCTAGGAAGAAAATATTTTAAAAATACACTACTGTATATGTACAGGTATGCGGCATTCAAGTGTTCATTTCAGAAGTGATGCATTTTTTGTAATTTAGACTCTAGTTCATATTCATAACATTCAGTGAATAAGCAGAGCTTCTGTTTTCTAGTTCACAGATTTTAGGTAAAGTGTGCTTAGCAGCCAGAATGTCACTGTCATATTAGAAGGAAACCATTTTATGCTGATATTGATTAATTTCTCTGTTTTCACAGGTAATGGAGTACTGGGGAATTGTACCAACATATTTTCACTAACAGATATGATCAATTTGCATACACTGGTAGTTTTACTGTCTTCTGCTCATAATCATAATACATTGATAAATACCTGTTACTATATCTAATTACATTAGCATAGAAATTGAAGAAGTGAACCTGAACTCTAATTCAGCAGACGCAGGGGAGTTTTAGAAGACTGTTGTTTGTAAATCATTGTTAGTTAATTTCATTATAGAAAATTGAACTGGCTTCTGTTTTATAAAAATATAAATTATTTAGTAAAAAACTTCAGGTATGAAAATTTATATTCAGAAGGAACTTTCAGTTGTCAGAAAACAAATGCTGTAATTTTTTCCAGAGGCAATTAAAAAGAAGATAAAAAGGATTGTGCTTTCTGTTTTTGCCCTTTTCTTCTCTCCGACCCTCCTGATCGTTGAGCTGATGAGCAGGCCAATTCATTCTCTGATGGGCAAGAGCTCTGCTGCTCATTCTTTTCTCTCCAAGTGAGATACGAGTTGTGGAAAGTGGTACTAGCATCTGTAATTGTAGAGCATTTCTGCTTTAGTCCCTAACCCTACCCTGCTTGCCCAGAGAACCACTCCACGGCTTGCTGAGCAATGGGCCTGAGTAAGGACATGTCACTCACTTCTGCAAAGTGATGTAACCCTTGAAGACTGCTCTGCCCATTTTAAAGCTAGCACTCCTCCAGGGTCACTAGTCTCCAACAGGGACTCCACTGTGGAACTGAGCATCCCAAACATGCACACCACACCCTCTTCTTGAAGAGAGAGAGAGAAACAACCAAGTCAGTTCACTCCTCCATTTGTCCTGCCAGCTCCAATAGGTATCCAAGCTGCTAATTAAACTAAGGATACATAGGTTCTAGTCTGGGCTTTATCCCTCTGCAGCAGTGGTGTTGGCTTGCTTAAACTAGAGAGATATTGAAAAAAAATTATAGAAAGTTTTATTTTTTTTTCTTTTGGTTATCACTTTCTATCAATCATCAGCCTTCCTGAAGAATCAGCCTATTCATTCACTATCACCTGGACAAGTGCTGGCCAGGAGGGACCATCATTCAGACAGCTGTCAGAGGAGGTGATGTTTTTCTGTTTGTTTTTCCTGTCTGTAGCTGTACATACCTAGCAAGGCATGAGGAGAACCATCCAGTGGGCTGTTCACAGAGGGCATCTCCACTTTCACAAGGGGTGCTCCCACCAAGCAGCCCTGCCCTCTACACTGCAGCATGAATGGTGTCTTTTCTCTGATCTCCACCAAGGAAATCACACCAGCAGTGTGCCCCGGGGTACAATCTAGACTGCCTCTCCCCAAGGAGAGGCAAGCAGTTTATAACCCTTTACTCCCCACCATCCCTCTTTGCCTCCTCCTGTATGGTAACTTTAATCCACTGCTCCTTACCCCTGCCCCTACTCATTATCGTACTGAAACCCCTTCCCATATAGTAGCACTATTCAAACTGCATCTGTATGTACTGCTAGGCTTTCTTTCTGCATTTGTAAGTTGGCAATCATGAAAGGAAAACAATTGTTTTCCTTTTTTGATCATCTTTTTTTGTGACAGATATAGGTATTGACATGTGGAAATCAATAGCATTTAATTCAATTTTTTGTACATTGATGATTGAGAACATATGCATATATAATGGGGAAGTGTTTTTATTTATATGTCTATGTATACCCACAAATATATATATATATATATATATATATATATATATATATATATATATGTCAATCTATCAAAAAGTAAAAAAAATTGAATTACAAGTGATTGAAAAACATACAAAAAAGTAAGTGAGAATGTAGATTCTGGATAAAGATGACTGCTGGAAAAGGTAAAATAGGGAATTTAATTTTCACTAGAGAAATGCAGGAAGGAGTCATGGAGGTCTTCACTGGCTAGCAGGCTGGGTAGGTTGTACTATTTTCTGTTGCAGTAGCCAGGTAGATAGCCAATAACATAATTGCTTTTAGTGACTGACAGAGGGGTTCTGTATGTTTTATGTATAATGAGGTAGTTTGTAAAGCTTGACTGCAATCTCTGGGCATACATGATCTCACTGCACACCATTATTAAATTGCTGTATTTAATGCCTTGGCAATGTTCTCAAACTGTCGCAAAATAATTTTAAGTTTTTCCTATTAAACAGAAACTGCACTGATATTAGGTGCTTAGTATGATAGGGTCCTTGTAAAAAGTGAGAAGCTTATCAGATGTCTTTCATAGGTTCATAGGTTCATAGGTTGGTACTAGGCTATCGGCCCTAGGGCCTTTACAAGCCTAGCTATAATAATTCCCTGGATATTTCTTCCCACAGTATTTACTTTCCTGGACCCCTGTCTAGCAGGGCGACTGACATGATCCCCGGGGTTAATTTCCTATCTCCCATCCAATCGTCAAGGTTCCTTTTGAAGAGGGCCAGGGAGGCGTTCTGCTTGACATGTATGGGCAGTCTATTCAAGAGTATGGGCATTCTCTGGGTCAGGAACCTATCCCTCCAGCATGTTTTGTTCATTGTGATGACAAGGTTTAGATCCCTGGAGCGTCTGGCTCTGAGGGATTGGGATTTCTTTGAGTAGAGCATGTCCAACAGCTCAGGGTTTGACATGGCCTTGTATGTTAAGCAGAGATCACCTCTGAGTAGGCTGTGCAAAAGATAGGTAGGCTGTGTAAGAT
The DNA here is from genome assembly GCF_019279795.1 of Protopterus annectens. Classification (NCBI taxonomy): domain Eukaryota; kingdom Metazoa; phylum Chordata; order Ceratodontiformes; family Protopteridae; genus Protopterus; species Protopterus annectens. The sequence goes on along the minus strand of NC_056739.1, from coordinate 868,443,077 downwards.
GTGCAAAACTCTATTCAGGAAAAATTTGTTTGCTGATATCAGAATCAAAATTTTAAAAATCAAGCCAATGTATGTCTTTATTATTGCAAAACATTAATAGCTACAAGGTACTGAATGTAACTGGCTGAACAAATGGTATATATCCTTTAATTCCTGTGCATCAATTTAAGAATTTAATTTTGCTCTACCACTATTTCAGTTCCTCTGTTGAGAAAAACAGAAAATTAAGTATTAACCATGGTCTTTGGGTATAAAATTACAAAATTATAACACCGCCTTTCCTGTATTTTAAAGGTATTCTTAAAAAGTGACCGTGTATCCAGAATGGTCCAGAGTGGTGGATGTTCTGCTAATGACTCACGTGAAGTGTTTAAGAAACATATTGAAAAGAGAGTGCGGAGCTTGCCAGAGATTGATGGTCTCAGTAAAGAGACAGTCCTTAGTTCCTGGATGGCCAAGTTTGATGCTATTTACCGTGGCGAGGAGGACCCTCGCAAACAACAAGCAAGGATGACAGCAAGTGCAGCTTCTGAACTCATCCTAAGCAAAGAGCAGTTGTATGAAATGTTTCAGCAAATTCTGGGAATCAAGAAGTTTGAACACCAGTTGTTGTACAATGCATGTCAGGTAAGAACAATTATATGTCTATGTTCTGCACTGATCATTTTGGTCCCTTAATAGTTCACTTAGATACTTAGCATCAAACATACACAGCCTTCCTAACTGCTTATTGCATAAAATTAATTGCCAGTGTTTCAGGTTTGATTTTTCAACATTGTGGATTCGTCCCATTCACTTAATTCATGAATTAAATACTTGATGTAATGTTCATATTTAGATGTTTTCTCCAAGTATATATGAAGTGGAAGATAAACAAGATCTGCTACAAAACAAAGCTATCACAAAATGATACAATCACACATAAAAGATGTAAAATGATAGGGTGGTATTCTCCTTTTTATCTGTTTGTTTTTTTACTGTCTTATTTCTGTTCCCCCTGGTTTCTACCCTTATCTCCACAGACCCATTCATTCCTTTTCAGCATTGCCCCTTATTCAGGGAAGGCTGAATCCTGCTTGATGCAGTAGCCGTACATTCCTGTCCAAGGGGAGTACAACTCAATTGTCTTTACTTGTTAATATGGCCAGTTTCCCCGTTCTTATGTGCATTCTGAGTACTTGTGAAAGAACGTCTGAATCATACTATGACCTTGAAGGTTAGCAATCTTTTTGCAGCTAGAGAATAGCCTCATGGTCTGCAATATCTAAGTCAGGCACCCACCTTCATTAACAAGAGAAGAGAGTCAGGGTGTGGGCATTAAGTATGTGACTTAAGGATATTTATAGGAAGGGAAATCCTAACTGGGTGGAGCAAGGATGACCCAAGCATCACCTTCACTCCCCATGTTTCCCTCTCACGCCCTCCCTGCTGCATGAAGTAGCTTGCTTTTGCAGTCTGGAAAACATTCCCTGTCTGTAACAAAGGATCTTACCCACCCCATGAGGATACGTTTGCACATAGCCCCCCCAACATGTGCCGTCAAGTGCCTGAGCCAATAATTGAAACTGGGTCACCTGGGCCATTACCAGAACTTTATCCATTTATGACAATGGTACAGGCAGGGTAAAACTGTAAGTGCTAAAACCTGTTTCACTGAATGATGGATGAAGGAGAACAAATCACTAAATAAAAAATTGCATTACAGAAATGCAGGATTGGACAATGTGTTAGATAAAAAAGTACAATCTAACTTAAGTTTGAAGTTATTGCTTTAATAATTAATGCTGGGAAGGTATAGCAGACCTAGATTTTGTTTCATATTAAGCATCAACTTGTGCCTATGTATTGAGACCTAATATAGATTTTTGCAGTTTACTACCACTTTCTTCTGGGCAGTCTTGTATGAGGTTTAGTGTTGTTATTCCAATGTGTTTTTTTCTCCTTTTGGTTAGCTGTCATTCAGTGCTGTGGCCTTGGTAACTAATACTGTGAATCCAAATGGAAATTTTGCACAGTATTTAGTACTCAGAAGAGAAGTTATTTAATAGAGGCTTCATCTATCTTTTGCATAAATAACAGAATTGACTATTTATCTACATATGGCTAGATTTTCTCTTAGGTGACCTATGAATAAGTGTATGTCGTAACTAACCACTGATGAAAATATAGTAGGGCAAATACTACAAACTTCTTATGGTTGTATTGGTAAATGTGTATTATCAGAAATATTAGTGAAAACGCATTTTTATGTAATGTTTTTGAATAAATTAAGATGTTGATTAATATGTGTGTTTGTTAAAAAAGTCTCAACATTACCAATAAAATGAATTTAAACAGTGTATAACAGAATGCTAGTCAGACATACTATTGCTGTATAATACATTTTGATTTACAGAACCCCTTCAGTTAGCAGTGTTTGATTTATATCCATGAGGGCTAGTCTCAACTATGATTAAAGTGAAATAGTTCTATTATAATGTATTGTTTGACTTTATTGTGATGTATAAAGAAAATGTTTCTCAAAGTTTATTAAAAAGTACCACTATTGTTGCTAAGAAAGGTGGAGAGGGAAAGTGATTCCATTTAGGCCAAAAATAATATTCTAGCAGTGGACACTGTAGCAGGGAATTTATATTGTTGTGTCTTTGTCAATAATTAGTTGTTTTAGAGTAATTAAATCAGAGCAATTAACCACAATGTGGTTTGATACAGTAGCACAAACAGGTTCTGGATGTACAAGTAGAAGGCAAAAATTAGTAGATTATCAGGCCCTCTGTACGGCTGATGTCTAATTTGTTTATATGATGCTCTGCATCTGTATGTAATGCAGTATGACTATTACTTTTATATAAGTTGCCTGTTACTAGGTAACAAAGTCTGGACTAATAAACTGGAGCAAGTTTTTGTAAAATTTAATAAGACTTAATACTAGATCTAGAAAAAATTTAAATGTTTAACAGGTCTAAAGGAAATGCTAGTGCCCAAGCACAAAGGCAAAAACATTTAACCTTTAAAACATTCCCATTAGCACTTATATTGTGTGCCTGTGGAATATTCTAGGATAACAAAAATAATTTGCATTAGTATAATTCTTAGAAATAATTTTGTTTTGTATTGCCTCTTTATAAACTATATTAAGAATATGTTTAAGCATTTATATGCACTTTCTTTTAAATGGTACAGTGTAACCTGTATTCTTTAATGTTCTTAGAAAAATTAGTAGATGCATAGGATGTTTGAGTCAGGAACAGAAAGCTGATTATACTTCTTTCAGTTATTTTTGATTGTTTAGACTTTATTTTACCACTACTCTTGATTTTTCTATAAGATGTTTTTAGGTTAGGCAATATTGCCTTTTGATTCTTGGACTCCCTTTAAGTATTAGGTCCAAGAGCTTAGATGACCTGTCTTCTACTCTTAGAGGCCTGGAGCACTACAGGAAGTACAGAATTTAACTATTAAACTTCAAAGATTTCTCATCATGACCACAAAGTTTCTTTATTGTGAAGTTGGAACATGTAAAAATATAAATAATGTTGTTTTTGTTGATGCATGCACCTAATATCCTCTAGTTTAAATTCATACAATGTCATCTTTAAGTTCTATAAATATTTTTGTTGTTATACAAGATACTAAAATTGTATGATCCTATACCATCTGCATTCTTTGATATGCCTGAAATAGGTAACTTAAGGTCTGGCACATTACCCCTGTAAAATAGTCAAGTAAATTAAAGGGAAAAACATCTTCCCATGATCATCTTTAGAATATATCCAAACAACACACTTCAGTTGCCCTGGATTGAGTCTTATTTATTTATGATCTGGCAGTCTGTGGTATTAGTCAGTCTTGTCACCACTATGAAAAGAGTATTTGTGAATTTGCAAATAAGAGATCATCTGCTGTAATGAAAACATGCTTAGATTGCCATTAATTTTAAATGCCTTAAATAACAATAATACCATCAAGTGTTGTGGCATGTAAAATTGTTGTGCTTGTAGCAACAAAAATAATGATCCTGGTTATCAGAAACCTTGCCTCATTACAAAACCACATTTGAAATGTGACCAGCTATCTGAGCATATGACTTGGTATTATTAAACATTTTCCAATAAACATTGTCCAAACCATCTTGCAAGTCAGAGTTTTTAATGCTGTAATTGTAAAACTGTAGGGCAGTAAGTCAAAGGATTTAAAAAAGCAGCAACAGGCATTAATGGAATATCTTATTTTTTATATAACAAGGGCGATTTTTGGAGTTCTTATTATCTGTTTCTAAAACCTGAGTTACCATATTCATGTATCTTCAAGGGCAGAGCCATGCTGCACAAGTGAAAACAGGTACTAGACCCTAGAAGCTGATGCTGACTGAAGCGTTATAAAAATAAATCAGCATTGTGTGATGATACTGACCTATAACTGCTAGTCTATTTTGATATTTTATCCTCTATAGTAATGCAAATAATTTGGCAGTATTCAAGGAATTTTCCAGGAATTAATTAGAAATAAAGTACAATTGGATCAGTTGTAACATGAAAGGTGATAGTAATTTTAAACATTATTTTATATAATTTTAGAGAGGCCTTAACTGGGGTCTTTATTGTTAGGAAAGTCCTCAACAGCAGTCATTCACTTTCTTGAAAGTAGAGTTTAACGACAATCAGTCATTTCATTCTATGAGGTATAAGAATCTTAAGAAAAATCATGCCAACTGCTATGCAGATGCGTACTATATGTGTGTATATATATATATATATATATATATATATATATATATATATATATATATATAGATATGTATATGGGTTTCATACACTAGATCGACTTTTCACTAATTCGAAATAGTGCATGGAATGCTCACTGCAGCGAAAGTGCACTTAATCGAAAGTGCACTTACGCGAAGTTCAGTACAATGAATGGGTGTTGTACTCAACTTCCGTGCAGTACTCATGGACCTTAGGGTTAGGGCATGGGTCATAGTAAGGGAATAGCCCATAGGGCTATCCCCTTACCATGACCCGTGCCCTAACCCTAAGGTCCGTGACGACTGCAGCGCAGTGAAGGACATAGCAATGTCCTCCACTATGGTGCGATAGTCACGAATCTTAGGGTTAGGGCATGGGTTAGGGTAAGGGGATAGCTTTACTAACTATCCCCTTACCCTAACCCATACCCTGACCCTAAGGTCCATGACTATCGCACCATAGTGGAGGACATAGCTTGTTTTTATGTCCTCCACTGTGCTGCGGTGTTTTCGGTGAAGTGCACTTACGCAAAAGTTCACTTTCATTAAAGTGAAATTTTGCAGAAGTGAGGCTTCCTATTACAAGTTCGAAGTAGTGAACTTTTGTTTTTGTAATAGGAATCCATATATATATATATATATATATATATATATATATATATATATATATATATATATATATATATATACATATATGTGTGCATGTGCATATATATATATATATATATATATATATATATGTAGATACACACACACACACACACAAAGATACATACATGCATACATACATACATACATACATACATACACACATACACAATGTATGTTTTTTGAATATGCCTGCCAGTACTTTAACTGATGAGTTTTAACCATGCAGATAGCTGCTTGCAAAGTAGTTTGCAAAATTGTGACCAATGCCTTCTGTACAAACAGTTCTCCCATAATCAGTGTTACATTGCAAGGGTTGTTTTTCATTAGTCTGACTTATTGGCTAACTTTCATATGCTTGAATCAGCACTGAAGTATTGATTGTCTGAATGATTAACCAATTAAGTAATTTAAGAATGCTCTGATGTTTTCTTGGTCTGCCATCACAGCTAAATTTTCTCTTTCTATGGTTTACAGCTTAGTTATACAGCCCATGTTTAACTTGTAAATTGCTCCTCCTATTTATTAATGTTCTCTTTTTTTATTAATTATTAAGAAATTTAATGTCTGTTTTCCATGAATATAATACTTAAAGGTTTCCTATTTAGTGCTCAGTGAAAGAAGTGGGATTTGTGTGTATTCCATGATGCCTAATAGTTTATATTTAAGGTTCTGACTCATTTCCTGGTTGGGAAGTAAAATTAGACTAAGGTAACGTGGACTTGATCTTTCAGTTTAATCTGATTTGTGCTTTGTGAAAAGCCTGGCCATAACGGTGATAAAATCTGCCTCATTGGTTAAGTTCTAATGAATAGATGATAGTTCATCATATACTAATGATTTTCTGATCTTTAAATGTATAAATATGTTTTACCTAATGAACCTCAGATGTGATTAAATCTATTACTTCCAAAAAAAAAAAACAGAAGGTAGCTTGCTATGTTATTTGTAATAATGTGTGGAAAATTGAAATAATCTGTTGCTATATAAGGTTAGTTACATTTAACTCTATAAAACTTCTTATTTAATGATGAGGGAGAGATGCATTTACACTGCAAGGTCTCGTAAAGAAAGCCTATACTGTAGTATTGGTTGGCACAAAGATGTTTGCCAAAAATCTTCAGCCATACAGGCCTTTATATATCAGCAGAACTTGAATTTAAAAAGAAATTATTATAATTGTGACACACAAATATTTACATGATCAAGAACTAGAAACAAGTAACCTAATCATTTGATTTGTACTTGTATCAAGTGATTATGTTTTTAAGCCATTTTATGGCAAAATGTAAAATTTCAACCTGTTTTGGTGACTGAAATTTGCCATTTATATTAATAGGTTTTAATCAGTAATGTCAAGGAAATCAATCTGATATTTCTTTAATATGATTACATTTTTTTAAATATTCCTAAAATTAAATTGAAAAACGAATGACTTATTAAAAAATTTAGCAAGTAGATGTTTCTTGAATATGTCTACATTTTTTAAAGATTCCTAAAATTAAATTGAAAACATGAATTACTTAGTAAAATATTTAGTTTTAGTAAGTTGCTAATAACTTTAATATGTGGCTTTAATGGTTAAAATACGCCACAGCCTGTTACAATTAATAAAAAAATGCATAACTTCAGTAACATAATTCAAATGTAAGTAATTAAGTAGTTTCGTCTTTTCATACTGTAATTTGCTGTTCTTGTAAATTACCTCCAAACTACTTGGAAAAATTAATTTGTTTGGATTAAGCTATCCCTAACTGTGCCAAGGAGTTTTCCTTCCTGGCTACTCTGTCTGGAAGAAAATCTTTTCAAATCTATTCAGTGTTTTTTTTTTTTTTTCACTTTAACCATTTGCTTCCCTTCTATGTGCTACAAAAACAACATTTTACCTGTAGATTAAAAGATTTGTCCACTGTGTGATTGGACAGCTACATCTGGTGAATGATTTGCAGGTGCAGTCTGATATTTTGATTGAGTTTTTCATTATTTCATTAGTTTTACCACTGTTGGATAATGTGATTTACTAGGCAGGTGGGTGGAATTCCATTGCTCCAGAAGCACTACAAATCAAATAATATACCTTTATAAATAAGCTTCATCTCCTCAATTTTTTCAGAGCTAGAGTGTAGCAATCACTATCCTACTGAATGCTAGTTATCTTTGATTAGGAGCTTAATATATTGTCATATGTTAATTATTTTTGTTTGACGCTTTCTGTTCATAATGAAATTACCCTAAATCAGATCTAGCATTTTTAATTGATGGTGAAAGTTTACTAAACTGGTTGGCCAGTTCTCCACATACTATTTCATTACTTTATTATATTCATACAATATATGCTATTTATTTTATATCTATTGACCAGGATAGTCCAACTGAGTAGAGCCCATTTTCAGCAGATGCCTGGGGAAAAAGCTACACATATATGTGTGTGTGTGTGTGTGTGTGTGTGTGTGCGTGTGCGTGTGTGTGTATATATATATATATATATATATATATATATATATATATATATATATGGCATTATGCATAGTTATAAACTTGTATATGAATGAAATTAAAAGTAGAAAGTAGGAGTAATAGAATATAGGAGACAGGAAGAAATTAGGTTATGTTGGCGGGAAGGTGTAGTGGACGAGGACAAGAGGTAAGGAGATGAGTATATAATAAAATAAAAGCAGGTTAGTAAACAGTAAGTAATGGAGAATGTAATTCAAGGAGAAGCAAAGAAGCAAAATGAGGGACACTGAGCTTTTCTATGTACAGGAACAATGATCATTTATTTTCAAGGTGGATTTTTAACATGCTGACAAATTTGTTGGGATTTGGTTAATTTCTCTGGTCTGTCAGGATAGTTCCATAATTTGGCACCATAAGCACTATAAAGAGAATTATCATATTGATTGTGTGATCTTGTTAATTACAGTAGGTTCTGAGAATGTGATCTTAGATTTCTGTTGGGAAAGTATTTAGATAGTAAAGTAGTTAGGGATGAGCAGGTGTTTGGTCTGTGTAGTTTTTATATGTGTTTTTTTAGGTCATTCAAGGTGAGTGGGTGACGGAATTCTAACCAGATGATGTTTTGCAGAGTTATGTGGTGGTAGATTAAGTTAGAAGTGCTGATATCAAACCTGACTACTGCATTGTACAGAATTTCTAGGTTATGGAGGTGAGTTTTCAGGATGTTTGTTAGAATGGAGGAGGAGTATATTAAAGACAGAAGAAGCAATGCCTGAGCTGTATTGAGCTTGGCAGCCTTAGATAAGGCTTAGATTTGTATAACTTACCTTTTTATTCATTGTAGAAATGACATACTCAATATGTTTATCACAACATAGCTTATGGTCAAAAATTACTCCTAGACTTTTGGTCTTGGTCACTTGTTCATTGAAGGTGTTGCACTTTGATATGATAGAGATTTCACCTGAGCCATATTATAATTGTTTTGTTTGCATTTGATAATGGGATTTTTGTAGCCATTCTTCTATTATGCTGAAGTTATTTTGGATGGTGATGGTATACATTTTATTAGTGAAGATGGTGAATAAGATAGTGAATAAGACTGGATTTAGGATGGATCCTTGTGAGGCACCGATCATAATGGGGAAACATTATGAGAATGTTTGTGACCAAAGGACAGCCTGGGTACAGTCAAGTAGATAGTACTTAAACTAAGTTAGTGTGTTGGACAGTCATCATATCTGAACCATGTGCTACTTACCTGTGCTGGTTTAGCACCACCATACTGCAAGTTGCACCAGCCCCTCTCCTTCCTAATCAGGGTTTTATGCCTGTACACTATACAGTTAACTATCATGCATTTTTCAGAAAAAAATGCATCTGTGGAGAACCATTAAATATTCAGAGCTTTAAAAGGTTGGTAAGAACTTTTAAATGTGTCTTATGTGTATATGGCTAGTATTTTATGGTCCCTATGACTGTTTGTTTTTATTGATCTTATTACTACCTGATTAAATACATTGATTGAAAATTACAATTCTACTATTTAGATATCTGATCATCTGTACCAGTACGCATACTAAAGCCAAAGTTCTTAGCTACCAGATGGTTAGTCTTATCAGTTAACATATGTGATTAATATGAACTGCAGAGCCCTTCACACAAGAACTGCCTCCTGAAGAAGGATGTGTGAGTACACCTGTAGAAACTGTACCTGTACATTCCTGGCCATGATATCAATACATTCAATTGGTACCAGATGTACAAAACTCTACCTGGCAATTACAATTGGCCTGCTTGTTTGGCCAAGTAAATTTTACAGCCTGCTGACTGCAGCCTGTTTTAAAAAGCATAGCCTAGCCACAACCATTAAAGTTGTGTAAATCAATAACATTATTACCCAAAATCTATAGTCTGATATCTAACACACAATTGTTTAAGTGCTCACTTGTTTAAACACTTACTAAAGCAATCTCTCGCCCAATCCTGGCTCCATGCTTGCTGAAATATACTCTTTTCACTTCATCTAATCATCCTCTCTTCTTTCTCTTCCCCGTTGCTCTTCCTCTCTCCTCCTGTCATTATCCTCTTCCACTCTACCCATCTTCTATACTGCCCACTATGCTCTCCATCTCTTTAGAAATGACTCATCTGAAAAAGACTTTTTAACCAGCTAGTTATAGGAAACTGCACAGTTCGATAACATGTAAATGTACTGTTTCTTCTGCCACATCTTGTGTATTATGTAAATACTGCACTGTCTGCTCTATCATCACATATTAACAGATTGTGTATTACTGTCCATGTTGGAGCTTTTCTGCCTGGGCCTCTACTGAAAATGGAATCTATGGTCAGTTGGACTTTTCCAGTAAAGAAATGTCAAACAAAGTGAAAAACAAGACAAGATAATTTCTCTTAAAGCCCAACAGCTTTTATATACTGCGCACAGAATATCCTGCTTAGAGTTTGCCAATTTTACTGTTCCAGTTGCCCTTTATAAAGTTTTATGCCTCCACTACAACACAAGAAGAATGCAATCTATCAAGGCATTAACTGCGCCAAAACATTCCTTGACTGTTTGTTGCATCTGCATCCCTTTCATTCTTGCTTGCCTCCAAAGACTGCTTGGCCCCCTCCATACAATGAGAACTTACAAAAACAATGCTATGCAATGGCTGTGATTATTTATCCTTGTAACATTAGAAATATGCCATTTGCACCTTTTTTAATTGAAAAGTTACAGTCACACCTTGGTCTTTGCAATTTTTTGTTAAAAACATCTCCTGCTAAATGGCAATGAAGCTACAATTTAACTGTTATGATATTACAAAGTTTATAAACCAAAGATGAAATGATGATGATGATGATGATAATAATAATAATAATAATAATAATACATGCATACATAATGCAACAGTATACATTGAGTAAAAACAACTAAATTATCAGATCCTGTTGAAACATTTGAGCTGAAAGGTTTGTTTTTGATGGTTTGAATTTTTAATCATGTGTTCTAAAACAATACTTCAGTAATGAATACATATTACCAATGCCTTAAATAAGATAGCTATCAGCCCTTTTAGCCATTATTCTGTGATAACAACTTGTACTTTTAAATGTTCATTTATTTCTGCATTTTCTGAAGATAAGAAGTCAAAATTAAATTTGCAAGTTGCAAGACATAGGAATGACCTAACTAACTGTTGTAAAACTGTATGACATCTTGTTATGGAATCTTAGGTTATCTGCAAAGGTATAATAAAATTCATTAAATGGGTCCTTTCAGTGACAGCATTTAATAGATACATTTTATATACACTGGAAAATCAAATGTATTAATCTGACATTTCTTCAAGGTTGTATAGGAAATTATTAAAGTGCCACAAGAGTTATTCTGTTGCTGATTTTTGATATTTTTTGTTCATTTTTGTTTAATCTTTCTGAATTGTGACATCCTTAATTTGATAGCTACAAATTTAATTGCATTCAAGTGATGAGACTTATTTTCGGCTAATCAGAATCCTTGTGAGGATTTCATTGCACCTCTTCTGCTTCTCTTTTCTTAGTTGAAAAATGTGTTAAAATTTTAATTTATTTACTACTTAAATTGCAAGAAGAAAAGTTCCAGTTTGCTCTTTCTCAGCTGTGGCCTGAACCACAAGGACAAAAGTAAATACAATATATACAGATAGCGCTTCCAGTCTGAGTGAACAAAAGCAACTGCACCAAGGATCAGAATCCCCAAACTGCCTTCACCAAAAACATCTTGCCAAGAAACACTTTTTAAAAGTGTTTTTGCAGAAGGGCAGCCCCCCTGCACCCCCATGTGGTTGGCAAGCCCCCAACTCACTTCAAATGTATCTATAGCAACTCCACAGTCACACCAACTTGAAGAATGGGAAAATTACCCCAAAAAGGAAATCATGTTCTGCACAAGTCGCTGCCAGTGATTTCCTTAGGAGGAACTCTGTGTGCAAATTAAAACTCAGGCATTTGAAGCTCAAGAGTGCAAACTTTGAAAACCAGTAGGATAACCATAGACAATTTGGGTGTAGCTAGTAAGCAAAAGACAAAATGGCCAGCACAAAAAAAGAGAGAATAAATTTAAATTTATTCTGAAAACATACCGGTTTCAGCTCATGCCTTCTCCAGTGTAAATTACATACACAATAATCAAAGTGCATTTAAAGATATATGCCACCAATCACATCTATCCCCCATGAATAACTAATACATAATATTAAAGGGATACAATATAAATGTATAAAAAATGCTTATATAAAGAAGCATATTAATTCAGAATATAATCTAAATGTACATATATATTATTCAGAATGTTGAGTGCAACTACCAAAAACTGATTTACAAGATTCTTATTTAAATCAAATAGAAAAAAGCCTCCCAGTTTAACAATCCATATGCATTCCATCATAGAAACATATTGTGCTGTTATCATGTTCCAACTTCCCTTAGTTTTAACAATGCTAGTGCCCTTAAAACAAACTATTGGGTATTATATAATATCTATAAGAAGCTATTAGTTTTTCAAAATATCCTAGTGTCCAAAATATATCTTAACATGTGTAAATATTCAATATAGGGGGTATACCTAGAAAAAACAAATAAGTTAAATTACATTACAGAAGTTCATTCAAACCAGGTGAGAAAAGACCACCCAGTTTTATAATCCATATACATTCCTTAGTATTAAGAATATTATGTCAACTCGCTTTCATATTTTTACTCCCCATAATCCTGTCTATAATGGTGAACTTAAACTTGGTTGTTGGATGTTGTACAGGCTGCTTATACAAAGCATTCCACATATTCTTATTTCTAATTGCATTCATATGTTAAGAAATGCGCAACTTGATTGGAAGAGATATTTGGCCAACATAAAAGGCTGAACAAGTGCAGGTTGCATGATACATAGCCCAATCAGAATTACAGTTAGCCAAAATATTAATACAAAAAATCTTAGAGATGTTTTTACTGGTAATCTCAAGAGTTTTGTTAATATATTTACTACAGGTACAAAGGCCACAGGGAGCAGAACCTAAAAGTATCCTGCCTTCAAGAGTACCTTGTTTAGCTGTAGACATTTTGAAGCCACGTTTATGCTGATTCAAAAAAAACACCTAATGTAATTCCTCTCCTAAAAGAGAATTGACATCTATCTCCCAACATATTTGAAAGATAGTCATCTGCCAAAGGAATGTTGCAATATTTTTGTATCAGATTAATGAATCTATTAGTATTACAGGCATATGTAGTGACAAGTCTGATCCCTTTATCATGACAATCACGTTGTTTATATTGTAATAATTGACTACAATCCTGGGTAGATGCAAATGTGCTCATTTGAATAAATTGATTATGGTCATCCTCTACTACAAAATCTATCAATAAGGTCAAGTCTCTGACTTTCAAAATTAGTTGTATTAGAGCAAATACAACGTATCCTAAGAAACTGGGATTTGGGAATATTACATATTATGTGTTAAGGATGGCAACTAGAAGCAAGCAGTAAATTATTAGAGCTAAATTATTTTCTATGGACATCAGTGGACAGGGTACCATCATCCAAAAGGTTTATTTGGACATCCAGAAAAGAAATGCACTTGGTTTCAAAATGAACTGTAAATTCAATACCCCACTTGTTTTCATTGAGATATTCAATGAATTCCTGAAGATAAAGCTAGTCGGCTGTCCAAACAAGCCAACAATCCTCAAGATATCTTCTCCAAATATCAATTTCTTCCAAAAACAAATTGTGATCCTGATCATAGGTGATTTGTTGTTCCAAATAACCAATGAATAAATCATAAGTAGGGGTAAAAGATGCCCCCATTGCTGTACCCCATAATTGTAAATAACACTTGTCATCAAAGAAAAACACATTTTGGTTAACACATGCTCAGCTAAGCAAACCAAAAAAGTATTAAATCCAGAACTGTACAAAGGAGTTGTGTCCAACCAATACTGAAGTGCCGCTAAACCTGCCCAGTGGGGAATACTTGTATATAATGATTAAACATCAAGCGTACACATTAACCAACCTGGTTCCAGTTGAGAGTCAGAAATAATATTCAAAAATTGTGTAGTGTCCTGGATTCTAGCTCTAACACCTGAGAGTAAAGGATTTAAATACATAGTAAGAAATGCAGATAGTGGTTCAGTGAGGGATCCATGACCAGAAACTATTGATGTTCTTCATGTTTCACTGTTGCAGTCATTACATTTGGGTTATCTGCTTGCAGCTAGCCCTCAGTCGGCCTGATTAACAAAGTCTTGGGTCCTGCATCGGTTGCTGTCCTTTTTTCCATGACATCAGGTCATCAGGGGTATAAAACATGCAGCCGACACCATTACATCAGTCTTTCTTGCCGTGCGGTGCCCAAACCAGAAGCAGTTCGCAAGTGCTGGTCAGCCGACTCCTGAAATTTTAGTTTTCGAGTTTCAGAACCGAAGTCTTCAACTAAAGCTAAGTATCCCATTGGGGAAACTTCTTCTTGCTCCTTTCCGATGTCAGTAAAAGTTAATAATTGCATTACTTGTGGAAAGCAAATACCTCATAAAGATTTTCATTCGTACTGTATTCCTTGCCTAGGCCCTGAACATAACATACCTTGCTGTCAGTTTTGTGCTTTATTTAATCAGCGCACTATCCATCGTTGGTATATTTTCGCCTCTAAATATTTCGGTTCTTGGTTTAATTATCCAGAAATGTCATCGGTTAGCCATCCGTCTACTGGGATTCCAAAAAAATGCAAAGATAAGGACAGAGACAGGCTGCCGAGGTCCAAAACTGCCGACGACGCTGCTCCTAAGCCAGTCTCCAGTTCGCCGGTACTCAGTGAGGTGCTTTTGCAGCCCCTGATACCCACTACGTCTAATTCACAGGCCTCTACTGAGACCCATTTGGAGTCCGTATGCCGCGAGATGCTTCAACTATGGAACCTGCAAATGTCTCTACCTTGGATGGGTCCAGACCCACTGTGCAGGCACCGGCTTCTGAGGGTGTATTCAGGCCTATGGACTTGCATATTAAACTGACACCTCCTTCTTAAATTAGGCCTAAATCGTGAACCATTCCTAAAAAACAATGCCCAGGCCACATGCTCAGGCCTCTATGCCTAAAAAACGAATGATAAGAATGGCTGAAGATCTAATAACTCAAATCAGGGGTAGCCAACCCCCCCCCCTTTCTAAGAAGCCTAGGACTGAAGTTGTTTATGAATCGACTGACCAGGAGTCTGTTTTTTTTTATTCTTCTGATGATCTGGATTTACCCTTATCTACTTATGAGGATTCTGATGCAGAGGACTCCATTCCCTCTGCTTCTCCTCCAGAGGATTTTTCTTCTGGGGAAACCTTACATACTCTAAGGGACCATTTCCACTGGGAAAGCCAGGATTTTTCTTATTCAAAAAAGAGGCTTAGGGATTTCTTACTCATACCTCAGCATATGCCTTTAGCTATTCCTTCTGTACTTGACATTGTTGATGATGCTTTTTCGGAATCTAGTTTGGCCCCTGATTCCTTGCCTCCTGTTCCCAGAAAACCTGACAGATAATACTACCTTAGTCACACAAGTTCCTTTTTAAAAATCCTATTGTGGATCAAGAGACTATTTCGCAGGGGCCCAAGGGCATTAAGGCTTCTACTGCTAAAAATCCTATCCCTTCTGATAGAGACTCCAGGGTGCTGGATAGATGGGGTAAGAAGGTTTACACTTCTGCAACCTTGACCATTAGGGCTTTAAACTGCCAGTTTCATATGTTAAAGTGTCAGCAACATGTTATTGGATTACTTAAACAGAAAATGATGTTGATTCCTGATTGTGTGGAAAATAAAGAATTACAGGATTTAATGCATTCTGCTGAACAAGTTGGAAAACATACTTTGCAATATGGTTTTGATTCATTATAGGCCTTTTGCAGGGCTGCTGTCACTGGGTCTGTACTCAGAAGGCATGCTTGGCTTAAGGAACAATATTTGCCTGATCATGTTAAAGCTTAACTGTTGGATGTTCCCTTAAACCAGGACCACCTGTTTGGTAACAAGACTGAGGAAGTTCTTAAAAAGATGGAAGATAAAGCTAAATCTATGCAAGCTGTTAAACATTTTTTACAAGTTCAGCCTCCTAGATTTAGTAGGCACTGACCCTCTAAGAATTGGTCCTTTCCAGCTCCTTCCAGGCCTTCTCAAGCCAAACCCAGACACAGCAAAAACCCCAGGGTTCAGTCCCAGGGGACACACAGAACTAAGCAGTGGGGGGCCTCCACTTCCAAATCTGGGAGTAATAAGACTCCCCCCGGTAAACTGTCTCAATGACTTCCTTTTAAAATTTCCAAGCACTTATCAACTGACTGCCCCTTTGGGGGGAAAGATTGCTCTTCATGCAAATAACTAGGAACTCATTACCCAGGACAAATGGGTTTTAAATGTAGTGTCCCAGGGATACAGATTTCACTTCCACACATTCACACATTGCCAACACCAAGCAGGTGGTCAGACCTACCGCCAAATCAGTGGGCAGAAGCCCAAAAACAAGTACTTTCTCTCTTAAGCATGGGGGCTATTCAGCTGGTACCAGAAGAGGAAAAGGGACAAGGTTTCTACTCAAAACTTTTCCTGGTGCCCAGAAAAGACAATTCATGGCGTCCTATCCTGGACCTGTCCACTCTAAACACCTTTTTGGAGATTCCAAAATTCAAGATGCTGACTCTTCCCCAATTACTTCCTATGCTAGGCAAAAATGCCTGGTTGACAACACTAGATTTAAATGAATCATACCTGCACATTCCAATCAGGGAATCTTGCAGAATATACCTATGCTTCAAAGCAGGCTACATGCACTATCAGTTCCCTGCACTGCCCTTTGGCTTATCTACTGCACCCAGTGTATTCACAAAGTGCCTAGCTCTAGTTTTTGCATTTTGCAGGCAAAGAAATATTCAAATATTCCCATACCTGGATGATTGTCTAATTCAGGCAGAAAGCCAGAACATACTTTTGAATCATCTGGCCTTTGTAAAATGGGTTCTAACTTGTATGGAGTACACCATAAATGAAAAGAAATCACACCTGGTACCCTGTCAACAAATTATATTCCTGGGAGCAAGCTTGAATACAACTTCCAGATGGCTTACCTCACGCCAGAGAAACAAATTCATTTGACAACCTACTTCAAACAAGTGGCCACAAAAACCCTGCTATCTGCAAGACAAATACTGCAAGCCTTGGGGTTCATGGCCTCCTGCATTCTTCTAATTCCATATGGAAGACTGCATATGAGGAAACTACAGTGGTATCTAAAAAGCATATGGTGTGAACATTCTCAGGATCTAGAAGCAATGATTCCTATCATACCATGCCTATGCTTAGAATTTGTTTGGTGGGCAGAGGCCTGCCACCAAAACAAGGGACTACCTTTCACACCACCCCCATGCTGCCCAAATCCTAACAACAGATGCATCAGACTATGCTTGGGGGGCTCACCAGGCAGGAATTGCATTCAGGGCAAATGGAACCCAAGTCAAATGCACCTGCATATCAATCAAAAAGAAATGTTAGCTGTACAGAATGCTCTGACAGCCTTCAAGGACCACATTCTTCCAGGACAACTTATGGTAAAGATGGACAACACCACTGTTATGTGGTACATAAACAAGCAGGGGGGTACACATTCTTACCCCCTCTGCAGACTAGCCATGGCATTGTGGAACACAGCCTTGAGCTACCAAGTACACCTACAAGCTCAATTCCTGCCAGGAAAATTAAAAAAATAAATACACTGGCAGACAGACTAAGCAGAAACCTCATGGACCCACATGAGTGGAAACTGGAACCAAGGATTTTCAACATGTTGACAAGCAAATGGGGGAGCCCAGATATAGACCTGTTTGCCTCTCCCCAGAACTACCAGTTGGACAGATTTTGCACTAGGACTCCCCACAAACAAGCCTGGAAAGTGGATGCTCTGTCCTTCAGCTGGAAAAACCTATCAGTCTATGCCTTCCCCCCTCTGCCTCTGCTCTCCAAAGTACTACTAAAAATCAAACAGGACAAACCAAGGATGATTTTGATTGCTCCAGACTGGCCACGCCAACACTGGTACCCCCTCCTGCGCAGTGTGTCACGGTTACCCCCATGGCACCTGCCTCAGACTCCTTCTCTGTTGTTTCAGCAAGAGAACCAGATTCTGCACCCTCAGCTTCTAACACTGAACCCTGCAGCCTGGCTAATTATATAATCTCTCCTTTACCATCCCTCAGTAAACCTGCGATGGATATCATTTTAGAGGCAAGAAGGCCTACTACTAGAAAATCTTATGCTGAAAAATGGAAAAGATTCTGTGCCTGGAACCAATCTCAAGGGATGAGCACAGCAGCGCCCAATTTATCTCAGATTTTACAATACTTAACTGAGATGGTTCACAAGGGCCTGTCCTTTTCCTCCATTAAAATCCATGCCTCAGCCATTTCAGTTCATTATAACACAGAACCTCCCCTCTTCTGTCATCCACTGCTCAAGCAGTTCCTCAGAGGGGCCAAAAATTTGAGATCACCCAAGAGAGCTCCAACCCCAGCCTGGGTCCTTAACTTTGTTTTGGAGAAACTCACTCTACCTCCTTTTGAGCCAGCTGCTACTGCAGACTTAACATTTCTTTCTTGGAAAACAGCTTTCCTTTTACCAATCACTTCAGCTAGAAGGGTGTCTGAATTACAGGCCCTTATGGCAGTGGAGCCTTTCATCATCTTTCATGCAGACAGGGTGTCCCTCAGAACCAAGCCATCCTTCATGCCCAAGGTGGTATCCAGTGTGGCTCTTAATCAGTCTATTCATTTGCCAACCATCTTTCCCAATCCACAAAACAAAGGGGAATGGATACTGCATTCCTTAGATGTGCACAGACAACTTAGATTCTACTTGGACAGGATTAAACCTCAAAGGAAATCTGAATAACTGCTGGTGGCATTTGCTTCAGGGGCAGAGGGGAAGGCTATTTCAAAGCAAACCCTTTCTAAATGGATACGCCATTGCATTAATTTCTGCTATAAGCACAATGGAAAATCTATCCCCCAGGGGATCAGACCTCACTCTACCAGGGCTGCATCTACCTCAACAGCCTTTCTCAGAGGCGTCCTACCAGGGACATCCTAGTAGCTGCTACCTGGAGTTCTGTACATACTTTCACCAAGCATTATCATTTGCCAATTTTCTCTAAATCCAGAGCTGGCTTTGCCACCGCAGTCTTGCAGGGCCTTATAGCTGGTCCTAATGCTATCTAAATTCTTCCTCCCAACCATAGCTATGGGAATCTACCCAAATGTAATGACTGCAACAGTGAAACACGAAGAACATAGTACAGTTGTGTACACTTACCATAAATGTAGATGTTCGAGTGTATTCACTGTTGCAGTCCTGGTTACCCTCCCTCCAACCCCCCCCCCCAACTCCTTTTGGCTACATCTTTACTTTCCTTTATTATGTGTAAAAGCCTTTTTGGTGTATTTGCTTTTTTGTTGGAGGTATATCTTTGTACTTTTATATTTAATTGCTCCCCATTAGGGGGGCACCTGACATCTGGGCAAGAAAAACTGAATTAATGGTGTCGGCTGCATGTTTTATACTCCTGATGACTTGACATCATGGAAGAAGGGACATCAACTGACGCAGGACCCAAGACTTTGTTAATCAGGCTGACTGAGGGCTACCTGCAAGCAGATAACCCAAATGTAATGACTGCAACAGTGAATACACTTGAACATCAACATTTATGGTAAATGTACACAACTGTGCTGTCTACCTGGTGGTGTTTTTGGGTTTTTATGTATTTTAGGAAGTAGATATAAATGTTGCAGGAATGGATCTGAAAAAGTTAAATGCTTACAAGTTTGCTTATTGACAATACCTTCACTTAAAGGTAAATGCAAAAACTGGTCTATTTCTTGTTTGAACTTAAATGTAGGATCAACAACCATATGAGTATAGAACCTGCCATCGGATAACTGGCTATACTTCTGCCAAATACATAGATCGATCAATGACCACCACTGAACCACCCTTGTCTGCCAGAATAATGACTATGTTTGTGTTATGATGAAGATTCTCAAGTGCATTTTTCTCAGTTAGAGTAAGATTGTGCCAACCCCGTGTGAGTAAAAATATGAAAGTGGGTTGGCAGAATATTCTTAATACTAAGGAACGTATATGGAGTATAAAACTGGGTGGTCTTTTCTCACCCGGTTTGAATGAACATCTTTAATTTAATTTATTTGTTTTTTATAGTTATACCCAATATATTGAATATTTACACATGTTAAGATATATTTTGGACACTAGGATGTTTTGAAAAACTAATAGCTTCTTATAGATATTATATAATACCCAATAGTTTGTTTTAAGGGCACTAGCATTGTTAAAACCAAGGGGAGTTGGAACATAATAACAGCACAATATATTTCTATGATGGAATGCATATGGATTGCTAAACTGGTGAGCTTTTTTCTATTTTATTAAAATAAGAATCTTGCAAATCAGTTTTTGGTAGGTGCACTCAACATTCTGAATAATATATATGTACATTTAGATTATATTCTGTGCACCAGGATGCTTTTTGAATTAATATGCTTCTTTCTATAAGTATTTTTATATGTTTCTATTGTATCCCTTTAATGTTATGCATTCATTATTCATGAGGGATAGATGTGATTGGTGGCATATATCTTTAAAAGCACTTTGATTATTGTATATGTAATTTACACTGAAGAAGGCGTGAGCCGAAACTGTTATGCTTTCAGAATACATTTAAATTTATTCTCTTTTTTTTTATGCTGGCCATTTTTTGTCTTTTGTATTTTTCTGGGCCGTTGTACTTACCCACTTGTGAAATTATTTGGTTGGCTACCATAGCTAGTAAGTACACATGTTTTTTGGTAGGTAAACTGATTATCTGAAGAAAACCCACACAGACAAGGAGAGGGAGAGTAAACTATAGACAATGCTTGGAGTTCAGTACTGAAACACAAACCCTACAGCTATGAGGCAGAATATTTAAGTTGATTATGACTAATTGCACACATACATGTAAATATTGAGTATATGTATGTAACTATGTTTCAGTAAAGATACATTTTTCAATGAAACTGTCTTTAACTTTAGCTCTCTAAAGTGGGATGTATAACTGTATCAGATAATGGAAAATGCAGAAAAAAGTAACTTTCAACTATGAAAACACTCCACTTGAATTAATATTTTTATTCTGAGGAAATTCTACAGTTTGCCATAATTCAATCCATATATATATATATATATATATATATATATATATATATATATATATATATATTTAATGATGTTGTATTCCATCAGATTTAATGTATGTATCTATACATTTTTTTAAGATTCATAACTTTCATTTTCTTTGCTACTGAATGACACAAACAGTGCTTTGCTGAGATTGGAGGATAGTGAGGTCTATGATGTGATGCTTGCAGATGACATTGTGATATGTAGTGAGAGTAGAGACCAGGTTGAGGAGACCCTGGAGAGGTGGAGATATGCTTTAGAGAGGAGAGGAATGAAGGTCAGCAGGGCTAAAACAGAATATGTGTGTAAATGAGAGGGAGGATAGAGGAATGGTGAGGATGCAGGGAGTAGAGTTGGTAAAGGTGGATGAGTTTAAGTACTTGGGATCAACAGTTCAGAGTAATGGTGAGTGTGGAAGAGAGGTGAAGAAGAGAGTACAGGCAGGGTGGAATGGGTGGAGAAGAGTGTCAGGAGTGATTTGTGACAGACTGGTACCAATAAGAGTGAAAGGGAAGGTCTACAAGAGGGCAGTGAGACCAGCTATATTATATGGGTTGGAGACGGTGGCATTGACGAAAAGGCATGAGTCAGAGCTGGATGTGGCAGAGTTAAAGATGTTAAGATTTGCACTGGTGTGAC
The DNA here is from genome assembly GCF_019279795.1 of Protopterus annectens. Lineage (NCBI taxonomy): Eukaryota > Metazoa > Chordata > Ceratodontiformes > Protopteridae > Protopterus > Protopterus annectens. The sequence continues at coordinate 868,421,272 of NC_056739.1, read as the reverse complement.
TAGGATGGACAGGATTAGGAATCAGTATATTAGAGGGTCAGCTCAGGTTGGACAGTTTGGAGACAAAGCAAGAGAGGCGAGATTGCATTGGTTTGGACATGTGCTGAGGAGGGATGCTGGGTATATTGGGAAAAGGGTGCTAAGGATGGAGCTGCCAGGTAAGAGGAAAAGAGGAAGGCCTAAGATGAGGTTTATGGATGTGGTGAGAGAGGACATGCAGGCAGTTGGTGTGAAAGAGCATGATGCAGAGGACAGGAAGAAATTGAAACAGATGATCCACTGTGGCGACCCCTAACGGGAAGAGCCGAAAGAAGATGATGATGATGATGATCTATACGCTTTTTTAAAGATTCATAACTTTCATTTTCTTTGCTACTGAATGACACAAACAGTACTTTGCTGAGATTGGAGGATAGTGAGGTAAAGGAAATTGGTGCACTTCCTTACATATCCAGGGTATAGGATAATGCTCATCAGTCCCTCCTCCATACTTATTTATACTTTGGGGTGTGCTTGTTAACATAATGAAGAATAGGTTCAGGAAAGTTGAAATGCTATTCTATCAGCTTTTATGAAAAAAAGAAAGAAAAAAGAATGAAACAGTGTTTTGTGAAGAAGTAATCATTTACCCTTTGTCAGAAAAAAAATATTTGGGTTATAACATGGATGTGCTCATTCTGGGAAACTGCATGGTGAAACTACTGGTTAGTTCAGTAACTCAGCTATAAAAGGAGCCCATGTCTACCTCAATTGGCATGATCTCAGTATTACAGACATTGCAGACTTGGTTACAAGTTTGGTGTATGCTAGATATGTGCAGAAATATGTTTTATTTAGTTATGTTGTCACAAAAGTGTTGCTATGTAGATGATTCCTTATATTATGTATCAAAGGGATCTATATGAGAGGATCTTGTGAGGATGCATCTATATTTACTATAAACTGGTTACATTTGAGTTAAATTTTTGCCAAAATACATATATTGCAGAGGCATATTTAGCCTTCTTATGTGGAGCTAGAAATGAATTCAAAGCAACGGGCATGAAGTAATTTGTTCTATATGATGGTACTCACTCCTTTTGAATACTCTCATTAAAGTGTGTTACATTTTTGTGTGTGTGTGTGTGGGTGTGTGTGTGTGTAGGCAAAGACAAGGTCAGTGAAATACACAATTTAGATCAGCTAGACCTAATAACATTCTAAAGGTATACTTCAGAAATGCATGAAGTGGGGGGGGGGGTGTAGCCAAGATGCCAGTATGACAGCAGCAGAAATCCATAGCTCTGCTTAGATTTTAATATCCTGATAGGAAATATACTTTAATTTTTAGAAAAATCTAACTAAAAGTATACTAAAAGTTAGACTAACATAGACTATTATTTTCTAAAAAATAATACATAGTCAAGAGAATTGTTTAATTATTCCTGTCAAGAAGTTTTCTACTGGAGATCTGAAGATGAGCAACGTGAAGAACCCACACCAGGAGAGTGCAGTGAAGAAAGAACTACATCTTATAATAACAAACATCCAAGAACTGTCACTAAAAACATGAGCAACGTGAAGAACCCAGACCAGGAGAGTGCAGTGAAGAAAGAACTACATCTTATAATAACAAACATCCAAGAACTGTCACTAAAAACATGAGCAACGTGAAGAACCCACACCAGGAGAGTGCAGTGAAGAAAGAACTACATCTTATAATAACAAACATCCAAGAACTGTCACTAAAAACATGAGCAACTTGAAGAACCCACACCAAGAAAGTGCAGTGAAGAAAGAACTACATCTTATAATAACAAACATCCAAGAACTGTCACTAAAAACATGAGCAACGTGAAGAACCCACACCAAGAAAGTGCAGTGAAGAAAGAACTACATCTTATAATAGCAAACATCCAAGAACTGTCACTAAAAACATGAGCAACGTGAAGAACCCACACCAGGAGAGTGCAGTGAAGAAAGAACTACATCTTATAATAACAAACATCCAAGAACTGTCACTACAAACATGAGCAACGTGAAGAACCCACACCAGGAGAGTGCAGTGAAGAAAGAACTACATCTTATAATAGCAAACATCCAAGAACTGTCACTAAAACATGAGCAACGTGAAGAACCCACACCAGGAGAGTGCAGTGAAGAAAGAACTACATCTTATAATAACAAACATCCAAGAACTGTCACTAAAAACATGAGCAATGTGAAGAACCCACACCAGGAGAGTGCAGTGAAGAAAGAACTACATCTTATAATAACAAACATCCAAGAACTGTCACTAAAAACATGAGCAACGTGAAGAACCCACACCAGGAGAGTGCAGTGAAGAAAGAACTACATCTTATAATAACAAACATCCAAGAACTGTCACTAAAAACATGAGCAACGTGAAGAACCCACACCAGGAGAGTGCAGTGAAGAAAGAACTACATCTTATAATAACAAACATCCAAGAACTGTCACTAAAAACATGAGCAACGTGAAGAACCCACACCAGGAGAGTGCAGTGAAGAAAGAACTACATCTTACAATAACAAACATCCTAGAACTGTCACTAAAAACATGAGCAACGTGAAGAACCCACACCAGGAGAGTGCAGTGAAGAAAGAACTACATCTTATAATAACAAACATCCAAGAACTGTCACTAAAAACATGAGCAACTTGAAGAACCCACACCAGGAGAGTGCAGTGAAGAAAGAACTACATCTTACAATAACAAACATCCTAGAACTGTCACTAAAAACATGAGCAACGTGAAGAACCCACACCAGGAGAGTGCAGTGAAGAAAGAACTACATCTTATAATAACAAACATCCAAGAACTGTCACTAAAAACATGAGCAACTTGAAGAACCCACACCAGGAGAGTGCAGTGAAGAAAGAACTACATCTTATAATAACAAACATCCAAGAACTGTCACTAAAAACATGAGCAACGTGAAGAACCCACACCAGGAGAGTGCAGTGAAGAAAGAACTACATCTTATAATAACAAACATCCAAGAACTGTCACTAAAACATGAGCAACGTGAAGAACCCACACCAGGAGAGTGCAGTGAAGAAAGAACTACATCTTATAATAACAAACATCCAAGAACTGTCACTAAAAACATGAGCAACTCGAAGAACCCACACCAGGAGAGTGCAGTGAAGAAAGAACTACATCTTATACTAACAAACATCCAAGAACTGTCACTAAAAACATGAGCAACTCGAAGAACCCACACCAGGAGAGTGCAGTGAAGAAAGAACTACATCTTATAATAACAAACATCCAAGAACTGCCACTAAAAACATGAGCAACGTGAAGAACCCACACCAGGAGAGTGCAGTGAAGAAAGAACTACATCTTATAATAACAAACATTCAAGAACTGCCACTAAAAACATGAGCAACGTGAAGACCCCACACCAGGAGAGTGCAGTGAAGAAAGAACTACATCTTATAATAACAAACATCCAAGAACTGTCACTAAAAACATGAGCAACGTGAAGAACCCACACCAGGAGAGTGCAGTGAAGAAAGAACTACATCTTATAATAACAAACATCCAAGAACTGTCACTAAAAACATGAGCAACGTGAAGAACCCTCACCAGGAGAGTGCAGAGAAGAAAGAACTACATCTTATAATAACAAACATCCTAGAACTGTCACTAAAAACATGAGCAACTCAAAGAACCCACACCAGGAGAGTGCAGTGAAGAAAGAACTACATCTAATAATAACACACATCCAAGAACTGTCACTAAAAACATGAGCAACGTGAAGAACCCACACCAGGAGAGTGCAGTGAAGAAAGAACTACATCTAATAATAACACACATCCAAGAACTGTCACTAAAAACATGAGCAACGTGAAGAACCCACACCAGGAGAGTGCAGTGAAGAAAGAACTACATCTTATACTAACAAACATCCAAGAACTGTCATTAAAATGGACACATTCGAAAACAAAATGGATGTTATCAAACAAGAACGCAGTAAACAACTGGAACTTCTAAATGGAATAGTAAAAAATAATCTGAACAGATTCTTGCCTTAGAGGAAACAGTAACTGACCTGGATACTAGAGTGACAGAAAATGAACATCACAATGAATTTCTTCTGAAAAAAAACACCAGGCTGATTGAGAAACTGGTAGACCTTGAAAGTAGATCAAGGAGGAATAACATAAGACTATATGGAACTCCTGAGAAAGAAGAGGGTGCTAACATGATTCAGTTCCTCAATAAGTGGTTTTCATCAGCACAAAACATGCCTGAATCCCTCTCTTTTGGAATTGAGAGGGCTCATCGGTCCCTGCCACATCCAGCTTCATCTCTGAGTTCACCTAATCCCATGTCTATAATAGATGGGTGAAAAAGTTATTCATTTTGACAATGACTACACCTCTACAGTCATATCCAGAAGAAAGAAGTGTGTTCCTCTAAGTCCTTGAAAAAGCCAATATTAAAGCTCAAATTCTTTTTCCTGCAATAATAAAAATCACCTTGCCAGAAGGAGTGAAGATATTTGATTCCCTACAAAAAAGTAGAAGAATTTGTCCAAAAGAAGAAAATACTGTTGAACATAAAAGAAATGAAATGGTCATCCCAGAGTTTGAAGAGACAGGCAACAAAAAATGGATGGTCTATGAAGGAAGGAGCAAACAAAACTAAGAAACTAAAGGACAAATGAATAAATTCATACTAATTTTAAATTCTTTGTTTTATGAATCATAATATATTTGATTCTGGAAAGTCTCTATGCTGTAAGGTAATGTGCATCATCTTTATTATTAACGTTCTCTTTTCCTTTCTATATCTACTTCTTCTAATTACACATAGAGCTAAGTATTAAAATTGCACTCTCTCTCTTTCTCCGTATCTGTCTTCTTTCTTTCTATTCCTTTTTGTTACTAATGTTCCTTTTCTCTCTTTTCCCCATTAAAAGTACTTTACATACTTTTCCCTTTTAAATAACTACAAATGATGCATGTCTTCTAATTCTTCAGTAATAGTATGTTGTTGTTGTTGTTTGTCTTTCGGCTTTTCCCGGTTAGGGGTCACCACAGTGGAACTCCGGTCCGCTAATGATTGGCATTAGATTTTCACGAATGCCGAGGTGCCAGCTTGACATTCAACCTTCAACGAAGGCACGCCCATTTGCACATGTCTTTCGAATGCCCACCCATTTGACTTAATACCAAAGTGCATTTTTTCTAGTGGGTCAGTGATGGGGTAACAAAATGTTTCTGGTTAATGTTTCTAACTAGATGTTTTAGGCTCTTTGTTTAGCTACATTTAAGCATTAGTAAAGTACATTGATGGTGTTTTATAGATAGCTATATATATATATTAGGTTCCCTTTTTTAACTGGTGGGAAAATGATTGAAATGTTATAATATGATTTCTGATTTCAGGCAGCTGTTGTTACTTCTAAATAGCTGTTTTTATATAAAAGGGTTAAGTTTTTCAAGATGTAGAAGTTTTGTGAGGAAACTGGTGGTCCGTGTGATTGTTCTCATTGTGGAGATTCATGACATGCACTGACAAGGCAGCTTGAGCGTTTTTTTTTTTTTTTTTTTGCTTTTTGTAAACTTTAAAAGCTTCAAGATCTGAATTTCCCACCGAAAATGCTGTTTTCTTCACTAGATACAACTTATGTTGTGTATGAGCCTATTCAGATACTTCTTAACAAGTTTATGAAGCTGCAGCTTGAGGAAACAACAGTGATGACACCATTTGACCTTTTGAACTTGTTAAATGGTTGTACTTAGAATTATTTTCTCTTGTAACTCAGATATCCTTCACTAGATACTTTAAATGGTGAATAATTAGTTCCGATAAAAGTATTTAACTCCTTTGAAAATTATTATTTTTTTTTTTTTATTTTATTTTATTTTACATTTGTTAACCGGGGGTGTCTGACTGAGCTGAAAAGGCCCTTTTTCAGCAGAGGCCTGGGGAGAAAAGCTCCACATAGAAAAGTTTTAGATACATTTAGACATGATCAGTATATACACAGATTACAAAAGACATGTTTTTACAGTGGTATGCAGCACATCAACAGTTACAGTGGAGAAAACAAACAAAAAAATATTTAAAAATAAAGGTGCTTAATAGATTTGTGGTTTACAGCTGAAATCTGGAACATAGGTAGAATACATACACAGTACACAGGTACAGTACTTACATTATAGATTAGCCAGTGTTTGTGAGAATAGTTTTCAATCTTAATCAAATACTCTAGGTTTAGTATGTGTACCTTATCTGCTTTTACTAGCCTGGGGAGCAGTCATGGCACTGCCAACTTTGCTTGAAATGTTACCTGATGAGGTCTTTAAAGGAGGCTTTGGATGATGTGTTTTGAATGCTATTGGGGACAGTTCCATTTTTTAGCCACTGAACTACTATATAGTGCATCTCCAAAGCTATTGTAGCTGTTGGTGACTTCTAGTAGTAGTTTGCTTGATGATCTAAGAGGTCTTTTGGCTGAGTGATGTTGTACTCAGTTTTTGAGGGCAGGACAGTTATTGGGGATGTACTAGATAGAATGACAGAGGCAGAGCTGATTGTAGATTAGGAGGTTGGGCAGTTTAAGCCAGTGGAGCTGTCTCAAAGCAGTACAGTGATGAGTTCTATATGAGCAATTTGCAGCAAAGTGGGCAATTCTGTTAGAGCAGGCTTCCATTTTGCTTAGTTCAGTTTTGTTGAGATTAATCAGAATGGGAGATGCATAGAGTAGGGTGGAAAGAAGTTGGGAGTGAGCAATGGCTGATCTTGTGTTTTTGGTAAGAAATAGTATGATACGGTAGAGTGATCCCAGTTTGGCATGTAGTTTTTTAATAGTTAAGTTGAGATGACTATCAAATTTTAGGTGGGAGTCTATGGTTATTCCCAATAGCTTAGCCTGTGTCACTGGAGTGATTGGAGTAGCATTTGTGGAGTAGATAGTGAAATGACTGTTAGTGTTTTTATTAGGACTGGTTATAATCATAAGCTGAGTTTTCTTTGGATTGAGGATAAGTTGGGCTTTGATTAACTAGTTTTTAACGTCAGAAAATGCTAGTTGAGTTGTTTGCAGGAGGGTGGGAATGTTTTGTGCAGCACAGATTAAGGTAGTGCCATCTGCATATTGAATGATAGATGCATGCTGTATGGCGATATGGAGGTCATTTGTGAAGATTGCGAATATTAGTGGTCCTAAGATAGAACCCTTTGGGACTCCTATAGTTATGGGCAGCTGAGGAGAGAGAGAATTTTCTCATTTCACAGATTGGTATCTGTCAGTTAAGTAGCTTTGGAACCAGGTAAGAGTGGAATTTGATAGGTGATACTGGTTTAGTTTGTTTAGCAGGATTTGGTGCAAGACTGTGTCAAATGCTTTGGACATATCCAAAAAAAGAGTTGACACCTGCAGGCCTTCATTTTTGAGATGGTTCACTGTGTCTGTGAAGCAGAGGAGGGCTGTAGTGGTACTATGGGCAGGTCTGAAACCATGCTGAGTAGGTGACATAATGTTGCTGTCTAGGAGATATTTTAGCATCTGGATATGGATGCATTTTTCTAAGATGTTGGCCAGGGGGAGGGTAAAGCAATGGGTCTGTAGTTATTAAGTTCAGTGGAGGTCCCACCTTTATGTATGGGTTGTAACATAGGATATTTTCCAGAGTTTGGGCACATAGTTTTCAACAACTGATCTGTTTATGAGAGTGGAGATTGGGATAGCAATAGCATCTGCTGTGAGTTTCAAGAAATAGCTGGGGAGTAGGACGGCTGCTGTTGAGGTTTTTAGTTTTGAGAGCATGCTTTTGATTGAAGTGGTGGAAACTGTTTTGAGGGTAAAGCTTGTATTAGTGTTATTTGTGTTTGAGGACTAGTGAGGAAGGAAGTGCCCTGTGATACTAAGGATAGAATTGAGTTCACAAAGTGGGAGTTGAATTGTGTTTTGATGGGAACTTTAGTGTCAGGGGTGGTTAATTTGGGGATAGCCTTTTGGGTGGATTTTAGTAGCTGGTTTACATTTTTCCAAAATTTTTGGGGGTTGTGTTGGTATTTAGTTTGTAATGTCGTGTAGTAAGATTTTTTGACCAGCCTAATGCCTTTTTTTGCATGGTTGTGCAGTTCTTGGTACTTAGTTAGGCTTTGTGTTTCTTTGTTTTTTTTTATAGTAAAGCCAGGCAGTGTCTCTGGACTTGAGGATTTGTTTGGTTTCTTTACTAAGCCAGGTGTTTGTAGAGGTTCTAACCTTGATTTTGTGCAATGGAGTGACATTGTCTAGGTGTTGTAGAAATGCTTTGTTGAAATATGCTACAGCCTGGTCAAGTGGGAGGGTTTTTAGGGAGGTCCAGTCACAGTTACAGAGTAAAGTATTGAGGACCTCAGGAGAGATTTTTTTGTGTGTTTCTAGTGGCTATATAGTTAGTGGTTTTGCATATGCTTGTTCTACTATGTATAAAGTATATTATGTTGTGGTCATTTAAGGTGTCTGGGGGACTTCCTGCGTGGAGGTACAATGTGGGGTTGTTAGTTAGGACCCAGTCAAGGATGGATTCCTTTTTAGATTTTTTTAGCACATCTAGTTGGAATTTGGACTAGCTGCTGGTAGCCGTGGAGATTTATTAGATTACTCAGAGGTTCTGATATGCAGGTGAACCAATCTAGGTTGAAATCCCCCAGAATAAGGGTTTCTTGTCAGTATGTGGAAGAACACCAGGATAAGAAGTATTCAAGGCTAGCGGGTGTATTACCAGGTGGAATATAGATCACAATTGTGGTGATGACCTTTTTAGGGTGAAGTTGAAGTTGTGAGATAAGTATGTCCCAATTATTGGGGGAGGGGTAGGAGTTTGGTAATTGACATACAGTTAAGTTGGACTTATACAGTAAGGCAGTTCCACCCCCTTTACAAAGTAGTCTGTCTTGTCTAATGATATTGTAGCTGGTAGGGAGAACTTCTGGGTTAGCTATGTTTTTATTTAGCCAGGTTTCTGTTAAAGCAACTATGTCTGGGGAGTAGTGTGCTATTGTGGCCTGGAGTTCAGGTATTTTATTTTTGATACTTCTAATATTAATATTTAGCATTAAAAGATGGTTGGTTTTCCTGCTGTTGTTGATTTGCCCAGGGATGAAGATAGTGGGGGTGTTATGTTCTGACATTTGTGTTGGAGCAGTTTATGTTGGACAGGATGGATTTGGGCCTGGGTTGGGGTGGATATCCCCACTTATGGTGAGCCTGGTGTTAAAATGGTGATACAGATGTTGGAGTTTGGTGAGGAGTATGAGAAAGTATTGTGTTTCTTTGGAGTAGGAATGAGAGCATATGTGTTTAGTTCTGAATTGGTCCGTTATGTAGTTCTTGAACAATTGTGGACAGATATTATTATAATGTGTGGTGTCTGTATATGAGAGTGCATAATGTAGTGTTGTGCTACTAAGTTTAGGGATATTGCTAGAGTGATAACTTGTGGTGTTATAAAGAATTATAAGAAGCCAGACTAGACTTAGTTCTGTGATAGTCATGATTATAAAGTTTAAGATGGTACTAGGTGTGGGTCTGAATATGAATTATAGGGTTGCACTATATGTGGATGGGTAAGTAGTATGGGTGATGTAAAAAATGCCTAATGGGAATAAGAGTGATTGTGAGTATTTTTTGTGGAGCAAGTTGGTGTGGTATAATGTGATCTGACTTGAGGAGCTGTGATTGGTGGATGTGATGTGAGGGTGAGCTGTGGGTGTGGCTGTGATTACTATAAATGTAGAGGTAGTGGGGGTGGGAGGGAATAGGGGGCAGGGCAGGGGAGAGAAGAGAGCCCAAGTGTTAGCAAGGGTGAATGGAGTGGGGCAGAGCCCACCAAGACAAGAGTAAAAAGGAAGTATTACTTTACAAATCTGAACACTTTAAACAAATTACTGAGGTCTAATGGCTTACCAGCAAGCAGAATGCAATTGCTGAAGAGCACTTGTGTCCTGGTGGGAGACTAGAAATTTAAAGATGGCTCCATGCTCAGCAGAATTCTAATATAGACTTAGTATTGAGGGAGGGGATAGCACAAGGGGTGTAAACCAGGTGGAATGCAAAGAAACCAGACAGGTAATCAGTGGAAAACTATCAGTGAAGGCCTCAGAGGGGGTAAATAAGAATTCAAACTACCTGTAAAATGAAGGAGAGAAGAGACAGCAAACTTTATTAAGGTTGGGAGTGTGTCTTCACATTGACTTTCTGATTAGTAACCAGTTTGTGTACAGATTAGAGTAAGAAGATGCATTAGCAATGAAGGGGAATGTATAGACAGGTGGGCCTCCAAGTGATACAAACTAAGGCAGAAAGCACTGAGAGGGCTGCTTGATGGTTAATTTAATCACAGGGATCTGAATTAAATGTATACTGGCTATTGGACAATTAGGATTACTGCACTTGCTGCGGGGAGGACATAAGGCTACAACAGTCAGTTTTATTAGCACGCTGAGAACTACTAAGAAATACTGCTAATGTAATAGCTTCACTCTCATAAAAATGCCTATGTTCTCTTATAGAAGCATACATTCTGCAGATTCAGTGACACTATTAGTAACTAAATTACATAGAGTGAACTAGGAGCTGCATTAGAAAACTCATTATGCATATTAAGATCAGACTTATGTTATATAACTAAACCTTTAGTAACTAAACAGAGGGTTGTGAGGCCCCCCTTTTCTCTCTATCTCTCTCCCTCCCAACTTGATGAAAGACATCAACACAGATATTGTTAATACATATGAGTAATATGTGTATAATTGCAAAATATAATAGTTATGTTGTAATAAGTGTTTTATATATATATATATATATATATATATATATATATTCAACAGATCCTTACATGGAAAATGTTAGATAGATGACTGATAAAATGGTTAAATCATCTGATGCTTCTTAAAAAGTCTTGGAAATATTGACAATCTCCTTAACTTTCAGCTTCTAATGTTTATACAGACTTTGATCTGATGTGTATTTCGGGCATACCTATGTATTAGAGGTGTTATTATCACATGTGACATATTCATATCGCTTCAGTTACATTGGGCACTCTCATTCTAATGTATATTTCATGGATTCAGATTTCTTTGGTTGCTTTCATAATGCTTTTCTTTTTTGTTTTTATACTATATTCTAAGCAGAGATGAATAATTTGTGTTGTTTGGTATTGGAGAGGTGGTGGATGGATGGTTTAGATAAGTTTTTAGCTAAACCAGAAACTTTATGTTTCATGTATGTGTAAATAGTTTGGGGTTTTTGAAAGTAGTGCTTAATGCACATTATGCATCCATTGCATCCATGATAAGTTTTCAGTAGATTTCAAGTCAACATGGAAGAAAGGTCTTTCAGTAAGTAACAACATACACATTATAGTCAATGGCTTATAAATGTTTATTATTAAATATTAATGGTTTGAACAATAATATCAAAAGAGCTGGTTTGCTTATATATATATCAAAATGCATAAAGCCCAGATCATCTTTTTACAGGAAACCCATCTATTATAAAAAGACCTAAAAAATACTCATTCAATGGCTATACCATTCTGGCTGATTCATGTTTTAAGACTAAGAGAAGGGGCACTCTTATTCTATGGAAAAATACTTATACTATGCCAAGAATTATAGCTACAATTTCAGATAAAGAAGGGATGCTAAGCATGGTTATTTTGGAAATCAATAGGGAGTATTATACTTTGATTAATAGATACTGGATACCAGGACTGAGTACTAAATATGTTGACAAATATCTGGACCTGATTACTTTAAATTCAAAAGGGGAAATTATAGCAACAGGTGATTTTAACTGCCTATTATCAGGCAATGATACTTCTACAAATGGTAAAATAAAACTAACATCTCAAGCCAAGAAGTTAAATGACTTTACAAGCCAGATGAACCTCAAAGATATATATAGTCTAAGAGAACATTATTCCTTATTATACCATGACGCCCCCAAAACGTGCACGCAGATTGGCCAGCGTGCCCATTGTAAATCGAGTTATACTAATGGAAAAAGGTCCGGTCGCCCGGACTTTTTTCCATTAGTATAACTCGTTTTTTTAAAACACTGTCTCGCCATGTTAAATGGGTTTAACATAGCGAGACAGCTTTAAAATAAGCAACGGAGATCTCCGTTGCTTATTTTAAAGCTGTCTCCGTATGTTAAACCCCTTTTACATAGCGCGACAGTGTTTAAAACAACGGAGAAAGCAAGATCTCCGTTGCTTTTAGTCTCGCTATGTTAAATGAGTTTAACATAGCGAGACAGTTAAAATAAGCAGCGGAGATGTCTGTTGCTTATTTTAAAACTGTCCCGCTATGTTAAACTCAACATAGCGAGACACTAAAAAAAAAAGCAACGGAGATCTTGCTTTCTCCGTTGCTTTTGCCCACAGCTCTGATGTACTGCGCGAGGCACAGTACATCAGAACTGCCACGGATGCCAGACATCTGCGGAAGGGCAGTAAACAGGCATTATACTATGCCATTATTTAAGAAAAGTAACAGTTTCTTTTCTTAAATAATGTCATGGTATAATAGCAATAACCCACGCCTGGGTGTGGGTAATGCTAAATTTACCCACGGTTGGGTTTGTTTGGTCCTTCGGGCTTTCGCCCTCGGGACCAAACCACGCCAACCGTGGGTAAATTTAGCATTACCCACACCCAGGCGTGGGTTATTGCTATATTCTATACTCACTATTCATATCAGTTTGGTACACAAACAAACATTGATAAGGTCTTTGTATCAAATAATAAATACTCTAACATAAGTGATATATCTGTAATGACTTGTCCACTTTCGAACATAATGCTGTAAACTTTACATTAACTATACATACAGATTTTTATTTTATTTTTATTTTACAGTTTGTTTACCAAGATAATCCATTGGGCCAAGAAGAGCCCATTTTCAAGGGAGTTCTGGGGAGAAAAGCTCCATAAAAGACATTATACAATGTACACAAATCATAGGCAATTGAGTGATTCAGTAGTACAGCTGAAGAACATAGTAGTAAAATTTCAATATACAACAGGAATTTTAAAAGAAAAGAAAAAAAATGAAGAAAAACCTTAGTCAGTATTTACAAATATTTACAAATTGTTCATATTTAACAGTAGAAGTTTTGGCAATTCATATAGGTATCATATGAGAGTAATATAAGGATAATGGGGCAGGAGGAGTTTAATGCAGAAGTAGGAAAAGTGGAAATAATAGAAGAAGTAGAATAAAGAATTGGGGCTGGAGAGAAAGGTGGATTAAGTGTCTTATTAGGTTACAATGAGGTATAAGAGGAGGCAGAGTGTAATGCTAAGGGAGTTGGGGTGAGAGCAGGAATATTCCCAGAGGGATATAAGATGAGAGTGAAGCAAGGTTATGGGTGGTATGAATAAGAGGTGATAGGGAGTTCCAGAGGTGTGCTACAGAAAATGATAGTAGATGTTTGCCTGGTGGACGGGCAGGCTTATGTAGTTCAATCAGATTCTGGTTAGTGGATAATGATTTAAGATTTCTACAGAGAATTCCTGCTTACATAACTAAGCTAAAAGACTTTAGGCAATGGATAATGAAAGAAATAGACATGTGTATGGAAACAAATGATAATGGTGATGTGACTGATACTATAGTATGGGACACCTTTAAAGTTTATATATATGGTAGAATAAAATCTTGCTACCTTAAAAAAAAGAGAGAGTAGGACAAAGAACTTTTAGACTTACAAAAAAATAGACAAGATAAAAATGGACGCAAAACTAAATAACAAAGTAGCACATAATGAAATTATTAAGTTCAATCAAAAATACTTAGAAGTTCTGAATCATAAGGTAGCCATAAACCTGGAAAATTGAAATTACAATTTTATGCTGTAAGTCCCAAATATCCACATAAAATAGAGGTAAGATCCAAAAAAATAAACAATAAAAATCTTATTAATGAGATTAAATATAAAAGTGATGGCTCAGTTAAGAGTACATCTAACGTAATGGGCATATTAGAAATGTTCAAAAACTACTATAAAAATATAAATAACATACCACTTTTGGAGACAGATAATGTAATAAATACTTTTATTCAAGAAAATATAACTACTAAGGTGTCAGTGCAACAAAATAATAAAATAAACAAATAACACTAACAGAAGTGAAAGAACAAATAATAAATTTAAATGCTAATAAAGCTCCAGGGCTGGATGGAATAATTCCTGAATATATAATAAAGAAAATGATGTGTGCCTTTACTATGATTAAGCAAAAATGTATAATGACCCATTGTGAAAATACCCACTCATCTCCCCATATTAAAACAAGGTAAGGACCCCAAATCTTGTGATTCATATAGGTCAATTTCATTACTAAACACTGATTATAACATTTTCATGACAATATTAGCTAATAGGATAAAGAAAATATTACCTAACCTAATATGTACTGATCAGATAGGGTTTCTTCTTCATAGAAAAGTGCAAGATAACATTATTAAAATACTATCATTAATGCACATAGCATGCAAATACAAAAAACAACTATTATCAGCCTAGACATAGAAAAGGCTTTTGATTCTATTAGTTGGTCTTATCTACAAAGAATTCTGATTGATTTTCAATTCTCCTCAGATTTTGTCAACTTAATGAAAATGTATAGTGGGGCATAAGCTTATGTGAAAATCAGGTCATGTCTAGCCTCACCACTAGAAATCCTCAAGGGAACTAGACAAGGTTGTCCTTTGTCACCATTATTGTTTGCTCTTTCAATGGAACCTTTTGCTACATATATCAGAAACAAGTAAAATATAAAAGGCTTTCAAATTAATAAGGACTATTGTCTTAAGATACAATTATTTGCTGATGATATGTTGTTAACACTGCGTGATATTGATGGTTCTTTGCATGATGTTATAAATACCTTAAGCAAGTTTGAAAGAATTTCAGGGCTTAAATTTAATCATAGTAAATCCAAAACATTACTAATTAACAAAAGGATCAACAAAAACCTAAGAGAGAATAGCCTGTTTAACTGGAAGAATGATGTATTAGAATATTTGGGTGTCAGTATAAAGAGTACATGGAAAGAGTCTGTTAAATTAAACTGCAATAATTTAAAACCATCATTAGTGAACTAAACAAAAGATGGAATAAAATGTTCTTCGCAATGCAGGATAGGCTCTCTTTAATTAAAATGATAATTTTACCTAAAATGTAGTATTATATACAGTCATTGATACTACCCCCTCCCAAAAACTTATTTGAAAAGATTAGATTCCATGCTACTTAAATTTTTATGGTTCCCCTTAAAACCTATGATTGCATATAAATGGCACATTAGGGCTTGGAACAGTAATGGGATATCATTGCCTAGCTTAGATCTTTATTCTAAATCAGTTATAATTAATGTAATATTACATTGGATCACACCTACCTATATATCTGGCTGGAAAACAATATATGAGATTCATATAACTGATGTCAGGACTATAGAAAATCAATTTAAGGAACAATATGGAAAAAAGTAGAGTTCATTGGCTTTTACATGAATTTTGTTTATTTAATAAGAAGTTTGATCATTTTTCTTATGGCATTAATCAACTATTTAATAACTTTAAAAATATAATTGATTGTAATTACATTAAAACTTTTTATTTCTTATATTCCCTACAGCATACTCCCCTGATTGCCTAGATTCTTTCAACATCAATGTGATGCAAAAATTAAAGGAAAATAATTTGACATTTTGGAATCAGTTTATTGAAAATAAGAGTATTAAACCACTAAACTCTCTTTCATGTAATTTTGATAATAGTCAAGACAGTTGGTTGTTTATACACTAATTACTGCAGTTTGTAGAAAACAAAATGAGAGTATCAATCAACCTAGAGACTGAACCTACACCTAGTTTGATTCAACTTTTTATTAGGTGTCTTGAAAAAACAGATAATGAAAAATTAAGTATCTCACCTATCTATAAGATACTAAGAGAAGACAATCTAAAGTTTTACTCAGACTTTTGGAATTACTATGTAAAGATTAATGGAGGACAAATATCTGATGAATCCAAAAAAATATTATTAAATTCTACATATGGTATCTCTTCTTCATTATATTGGAGATTGTATACATGGAAATTTTTGACTAGGAGTTTCTATAGTCCACATAAAATAAATGTTATACTCAAAAACAGTGAAAGTAAATGTTGGAAATGTGATGAATTACTAGAGGACAACTGGGTTCACATGTTCATTGAATGTAGAAATGTTGTTCAATACTGGAAAGACTTCAGATATTTTGTAAATGCTTTATGGTCTGATAACTGTCATATTTCTAACTCACTAATCCTATTCAATGTTCCTATACCTAATGTGATAACTAAATCTCAGATTCAGTTAGTCTGGTCAATTCTTGCAATTGCCAGAAAAGTTATTACTTTGAACTGGAAAAATAAACAAGATTTGATGTTTAAAGATTTTATTAATTTAGCAAAAGTTGTTTGTAAAAAAGAACTGCAAACCATTTGTTATAGAATTGGGAAACCTTTTGAACAAATACTGATAACTTCTCATGGATAAAATGATTGTTTATCATGGGTCAATGTAAATATTGTAAATAGTTTGTTATTGTTTTATTGTATTTGTTATATGTACATTTGCATATGTTTATAATGAAAACAAAATAAAAATGATTTTGAAAAATAAAGAAATGCATGAAGTCTGGGAAATAAGAAAGAAGTACAGATGACTATTTACTTAGAACAGCTTCAAGATAATTGTAATTACTAAAACATGGAGTAGTTCTCATGTAGATCTTCCTTATTTTACAGAATATAAATGCATAGGTTCTTAAACTAAAAGGTAGAATAATAATATACATGCATAATTCTGTTTAGAGATATTTAGCATTTGTAGGATCAATCATAAAAGTATGGCAGTTAACACTAATAACTTACACAATGCTTCCAAATATTTGATCTATTGCATGCTACAAAAGTTCTAATATGAACTCTGAATAGCATTGATAATTATAAGATTTCTTTTCTGCTATCATAATAAATCATCTCACCATTCTTTTGGGTAATTTTAATTCCCCAAATATTGACTGTGCTTGTATATGAGGCAATTTTCCACATATACCATAATTTTTGGATCTTTCAGTTATATATAAATAAATAACTAAATGAAGCTACTGTTTATCTGCTGTAGTAACACTATATTTGACCTAGCTTTGAGAACTCTAAACAGTTATATTGAAAAGATAGATGGGTTTGAACTGGTAAGCACATTTTTCATCATTAAGTAGCAGTTGTTTTTTCTTCTGCTATTAAAATCTTTTAAAGTATTACTGACATTTCTGACAGTAAAACTGTGGATTTTGTGGCTATTAAGAATAATATTATGTTAATTGATGGGAATATTGCTAGCAAAGGAGTCTGTGGTAAGCTAGTGTTGGAAAAGGTTAAAAACAATTTGCTTATAACCAATGGAAATGTGTATTGGGTTTAAAAATTTTATGCGTTGCTGCCATCCTAGATGAATAAAAAACTTTAATTATTTATATGAGAAAGAAATGTATATTCCAGCTACATTAGAAATATCCCATTTGTGTAACTATGAGTATGCCAAATTATATCTGTAGGAGAATTAGTAGGAGGACTCAGTGTTGTACATCTAAATCAGCAAGCTTTGGTTATTAGATCAGACAGTAAAAAAGTGTTCCTACAAGGTGCTGTATTGCAAGATAAAAATGATTTTTTTCATCCACTTATATGTAACAAAAATAAGGCATAACATTTGTTGGATTTGGTACATGTCATCAGAAGATATTTTGCTTCTAATATCCTAGCATCCAATTATAGCCAGGCCAGCTGAGCAATGAGTGCCAAAGCATGACTACAGAAATGATGAAATATGCTCCAAACAAATAAAAGACATATACTACAGGTCCTCATAAGTTATTCAGTTGTGGAATATATGATCAGGAGTGTACTGATCTACTGGCAAACTGACATATTTTTTTTGAATGGTGATGTCACAGATGACTGCAAACAAATCATTTTATGTTCAAGATCATAATGGTCGAAGTAATGAATTTATATAAAATCACAGACCTGTGCATCTTATCTCGATTAGTGGAATGACATTTGAATGATGCTTTTTTTGAACTGGTAAGGGAGGATCGCAAGTACACTAAATTGCTGGAAATTAGTCAAGATGGTTTTATGGAAGGAATATTTAACTTAACAAGCTTTGTGCACTTCTTTGAGGAATTTAGTATTGCATTAGACAGCAGTGTGTTTGTTATTGCAATGTACCTAACTCTGAACAAAGCTTTTCTTATTCTTCCATGTTTGGGACTTCTTGATAAATTAAAAAGAACATGATGTAAATTTTTACACTGTAAAATGGGTAGTTTCTTGTTCATTGTGAAGGAAGCAGAAAGCATTGTTGTTATGGGAATACTGAGATTAGAGAGTCCAAATAAGGATGCACGAAAGACCACTGCACGGCACCAACACATGTAAATCCACACAAAAGAAGCCAGCAGCTGTAGGTATCAGCAACAATAGTTTAATACATGAAACTTGAGGGAAAAATCCCTCAAATAACAAATATACAGACCGGTTTCGGCTCAACTGAGCCTTCCTCAGAGGTCTTGGTCTGACCCCAAAGTGTACACTCAATCCACTCTTACTGGGGCTCCAGTGGTTGGATGTTTTTCGTGTGGCCACTGCAAATTTTGTAATAAAGTGTCATGTATTGGAGAATTTAGCAGTCAGAATACACCTGATATTTTTGAGATTAATTTTTGGGCGAATTGCAGTTCTGGGTGGGTTATATATTTAGTGACCTGCACCTGTTCTGCGTTTTATGTGGGTCAGACATCTAGGGCATTCCGTCTTAGAATTGGTGAACACTTGAGTGACATCAAGAATAAGCGTAGTAATAATGCATTGTTTAAACACAGTTTAAAACACACCACAGCCAATTTTATGTTTTGTATTATTGACCATATTAAGGGCAAATGTCAGGACAAAATAAAATGGCATGAATTGTTAACTTGTAAAGAGAGGAAGTGGATAATTAAACTTGGGGCTATGTTTCCACCTGGTCTTAATGACCAATTGTGATTTGGTAATTATGATAGGCTGATCATGTAATGTGATTGGTTTTTCACTGATATTTATTCTGTTTGAAAGCTTTGTGAGCTGATGTTTTATACTAAAAATTTGTGTCACTGAGGAAGGCTCAGTTGAGCCGAAACCGGTCTGTATATTTGTTATTTGAGGGATTTTTCCCTCAAGTTTCATGTATTAAACTATTGTTGCTGATACCTACAGCTGCTGGCTTCTTTTGTGTGAATACTGAGATTAGACCTGAAAGTACAAATCCCCTCATATTTCAGTCTTAAAATGTATTGTTCAAAACATTTCCTATTTCTAGTTTTGTTGTAATGCAAACATTCCCAGGGTTGTAAAGCTGACCTTTCCAAATCTGAGTCAATTTAAAACAAGAGCTGTTAAGTGGATTTGGAACAGGACATAACCAACAGGAGTTCATGTTCCTCGAAGGACTTCAAACATGAACACAGTGAAAGCTTAACTTACCAATGTATGATCTGTTAAATGGATTAATTAATTTATTTATTTTATTTTGTTAACCTGGGCCAAAAAAAAACTAATTTCAGCGGAGACCCGGGGAGAAAAAAATCTCCAAACAAAAAATGCATATGTAGAAAACATTAGGAAATGATTATAACAGAGCAAAATACAATAGTTATTAGATAGATTAAATGCGAAAGATATTCAAATAATACATAAATTAACATTATATATATATATATATATATATATATATATATATATATATTTATGAATCTTTAGGTAAGAAACAGAATATGATAATTACAATTACAAGAAATGAGAATAAAAATAAGTGCATTGTACAAGGAAAGGACAAAGAAGAGCAATTCCTGAGAACAGGAGATATAATGTGAAAGAATATGTCTTATGAAACACAGGGTAAGTAACAGTAAATATTAAGAATTAACCTGGGACAACACAAGAGCACAGTCAGTGTTTAGAAAAGTGTTCTTTTAGTAATAGTTTAAGCTTATGAATATCTGTTTTTTAGAATGTGTTGGGGAAGAGAGTTCCAGGTTTTAGCTATTTTAAATGAATAGAGGGAGTCCATAGAAGTTATTAGATTTGGTTACTTTAAGCATTAATTTGTCAGATGATCTAAGGGGTCTATTATTAGAGTTTTGTTGGACTAAATCAATAAGAGCAGGACAGTTGTTAGGTTTATAGATTATGTTATGAACAGTGGTAAGTTGATTGAAAGATAGTAGACTAGGCAGTTCAATCCATTTACGTTGACGAAGAGCATGACAATGGTGAGACTTTTGGGGTAAATTAATTGCAAATTTAGCTATTTTATTATAGCAACTTTCAAGGTTGTTTAAGTTGGTTTTACGCAAGTTAATAAAGATTTGAGAGCAGTACAGGAGGGTGGATAATAGGTTTGTTCTAGCAGTACCAAGTCTGACGTTATTGGTTAGAAAAGATTTTGCCTTGTACAGACAGCCAAGTTTACAGTGAACTTTTTTGATTGTCGGGGATATGTGTTTATCAAATTTTCGACAATCATCATTTGTAACACCAAGTAATTTAATTTGACTAACTGGTTCAATTTTTGTATCATTAGAAGAGAAGATGGAAATAGAGGGTGTAATATTTATGGTTTTATTGGAACCAAAGGCCATCAGCTTAGTCTTGTTAGGGTTATGTATAAGCTGGTGGTTAGAGAGATATCTTTCAGTATCTTGAAGATATTTTTGTGTACTATCCAGTAGCTCCTGAAATGTAGGTGCAGAGCAAATAAGGGAGGTGTCATCAACATATTGAATTATGGAGGTAGTTTGGAGGAGTAGAGGTTATTGGTGAATAAAATAAAGAGTAGGGGTCCAAGTATGGTTCCTTGGGATACACCAATAAATACTGATAGCAGGGGGGATAATTTATTTTCCCATTTGGTAGACTGTTGCCGGTTGGAAAGGTAGCTATGAAACCATTTAAGGGATGTTAGGCTCAGGTTATAATCAGAAAGTTTGTTTAGAAGAATTTGGTGAGAAACAGTATGAACAGCCTTAGACATATCAAGAAAGATAGAGGAGACTAGTAGACCTTTATTTTTAAGAAGGTTTACAGTAATAACAAAACTAAGTAGAGCAGAATTAGCACTCTGTTTAGGATGGAAACCATGTTGTGAGTTGGATAAAAGGTTGTTCTCAAGGCAGTGGTCAAGGAGTTGTTGATGAATACATTTTTCTAGGATCTTGGTTAATGGGGAGAGAATGGCAATGGGACGATAGAGAAGTTAGTAGGGGGACCACCTTTGTGTAGGGGAATAACATGAGATATTTTCCAATGTAGAGGGACATACTGTTCTGTGATAGAACGATTGATTAAAATAGATATAGGATAGGAGATAGAGATAGAGACAGCAGCCAGGTTTAGACATTTATTTGGGAGATTATCAACAGCAAGAGAACTGGGTTTTAGTTTGTTAAGAAGCTGTTTTTTATAACTGGTTGGAATGGGTTTAATGTGGTTGAGGTCTCTGGAGCGTGTGGTGTGAGGGGATTGGGATTTCTTTAGATGTAGCATTTCTAATAGAGCTAGGTCAGAGATGGCTTTGTAAGTCAAGCAGAGATTGTCTCTTAGCAGACAATATGAGACAGAGAGCAGCTGGAGTTTTTTGAGTCTGTCCATGTAGGACATGTGTTTAAGGCCTAGGATCCTACTTTTGTGGCCTCTCTAGCTGTTACAGGTGCCCAGTAAAGTACATGCCAAATTGGGCATTATACTCGATGATTGGTCTAATGAGGGAAGAGTAGAGAGAGATGATGACCTCTTTCTTCCTAGATGCAAAACCCTTGGTAATGAGATGTGACACACAGAAGGACTTTCTGGCCACAGTGGTAATGTGGTGGTTAAAGGAGAGGTAGTTGTCAATCTGTGTCCCCAGGTCTCTTATAACGTGGACTCCCATTGATGTGGTAATTAGTGGGGACTGAGTTTTTCCCAAAGGGGATATCAACGCATTTTTTGGCATTAAGTTTAAGGCCATGGTTTCGACACCAGTCATTGGTCTCAGTGAGGCCTTTCTGTAGGAAATGGATTGCAACATTTTATCTGAGTGCATTCAGATATTTCAACTTGAAAGGCAACAGAGTCTAAAGCTTAGTTACTTACTTGTTCTGATCATAAACTGAGTCAGTCTGAAATGGTTATATTTATAAAAGCAAAGTCTGCAATTTTACAAAATGTGACAATGCAAAAACCAAATGTATTGATCTGAATGGCTTGTGAGCTGTTGGGCTTGAAGAAATGAATTTCCGTGCAGTAGAGGAACATACATTAACCTTAAGGGGGTTACTGAATCTTAAATCAGTATAGCATGTTTTAACTTACTCCAGTACGAAGAGTATGATTTTGTGTGTGTGTGGGGGGGTGCCTATCCATGAACATATGTTTGCTTACTACTTTACGTCTTTCCTAATCCTATTTAGCAAATATTGAACAGTAACAACTGTTCATCACCCATTCATTCTCACTGTCATCGTCTACCTATATTCCCCTGCCCTAAATCTTGAATGCCTTGCTTAAGTTTTGTTTGTTCTTTGAATGTACATGTAAAAGGTTTAACAGAACCATAAGTAGAGTGGAGAGAATGAAGTGGCTGCCATCCTCTCAGACTGTTAGACAAAGTAATTGTTTGGTGCCAAAGGTGAGGCAGTGCAGTACTAGCTTCCTTTTAGGAAGCCTTGAGAATATTGCAGCTTTGTAAATGAGTGCTGATAACTGCATTTGCAGCCATGACTGAAGCACTCAATGTGTGGTAATCTAACCGTAGAAAGCTGTTTGTTAGATCTGGAGAAAGCAGTTTGCTAAAGTTTCAGAGCATAGTTGAGCTTTTTTCAGTCTTCAGCCTTCAGAAGACCTTTTTTTTTGGTTCAGCCTCAACTTTGAATTGAGACAGTGCTAGTTTAGGCTACTGCACAAGGTGCCAGGTGGCGCAGCTACCTTGCTAAGGTTAAGTGCTATTTGTCGCAGCATTTGGACCCTAGAGTGCTCTTCTAAATCCCTAATGCCTTTAGTGTTATTCTCATCCCCATTCCTGTTCTCACCTTTCTCTTATATCGTTTTAGCTTCCCAGCCCTATTTTTTGAGAAACATAATAGTATAGTCTGTGTGTGTGTGTGTGTGTGTGTGTGTGTGTGTGTGTGTGTGTGTGTGTGTGTGTGTGTGTGTGTGTGTGTGTGTGTGTGTGTGTGTGTGTGTGTGTGCATGTGTGTGTGTGTGTGTGTCTGTGTGTGTGTGTGTGTGTGTGTGTGCATGTGTGTGTGTGTGTGTGTGTGTGTGTGTGTGTGTGTGTGCATGTGTGTGTGTGTCTGTGTGTGTGTCTGTGTGTGTGTGTGTGTGTGTGTGTGTGTGTGTGTGTGTGTGTGTGTGTGTGTGTGTGTGCATGTGTGTGCGTGTGTGCATGTGTGTAATGTGTGTGTGTGTGTGTGTGTGTGTGTGTGTGTGTGTGTGTGTGTGTGTGTGTGTGTGTGTGTGTGTGTGTGTGTGTGTGTGTGTGTGTGTGTGTGTGTGTGTGTGTGTGTGTGTCTGTGTGTGTGTGTGTGTGTGTGTGTGTTTGTGCACGTATATATGTTTGCTTTACATTGAGGTCTTTAAAGACCATGGTTTTAGATTTTTTTTTCATGTTATCAGTTTATCAATTCCTTTAAAACTGCATCCTTATATGTTTCTAAAATGCACTTTAATTTTTCCATAGTCAGACCACCTGTTGTCTAGCACCTTTAATTTGATATGACTTTACTAGGCATCTGGCTGTATGGTATTGTTACTACCACTATTCATATGAGGAATCTCTGTCCCTATTTGAAAGAACCCTATCTAAAATTTTCCCTGATTATGAGCAGGTTTTAACTCACACTGTCTTGAGATGCTCCCTACATAATACACAGTGCACAGAATATGACATTGTTTAAATACACGGCTGTCTATTTTACCTTTAACAGCCCACATATTTAGGTGCTATTGCTACCAATAGCTTATCTGTTTCTTCTACTCTAGATATTTCATGAATCACGCATATTTTTCCTTTCTATGAAAATTGGAGCCGTCAATACTCCTTACCCACCTTCTTTGTGTCGATTTTTTCATGTAGAGAAACATTTATTTTCTTATTTTACCATGTCCCACTCTGTTCTGGAGTGTATGCACTCATATTTTCACTTCTTACTCATGTTTCATCATCTCCCAGGTTTTTCTTTTTCTATGGATGCCATGTTATCTGGCCTGTGATAATCTCTCAGGCCTTTCAGATGCCAAAATATTTTTTTCTAAGCATGAACTGTTTATAAAGTATTCAAAATATGCACAAGAAATAAAGGATGCATTTCACACCTATTATTTGTGTAAGAGTCTCCACATTGAAAAGCCTAAAGGAGCTAAATCTTTCATGGCCATTATCTTTCTCGTCCTAGCAGCACTGTTCCTTGTGTTCCATATACTTTTGTACTGGATTTAAGGTTGTAAATGTTTTCATTCCTTATCATGTGTTCTGTCATTGCATCTAATTTGAGTTCTCCATATTTTGTGTGTATGATTGTTTTCCTTGTTAACTTAGTTACTATGCCTCACCTCTGAGATAGTAGATATGCATTCTCTTAAGAGCACATATAGACCATCACACTACTGTATGCACATATTATTTATTTATTACTTTATTTATTTATTCATTCCTTTTTAACTGGGTTGTTGACTAGTTCAGGGCCACAACCTATGCTAAAAGGAGCTGAGAATTATACAAAGAATCACGTAGATATGAGTAAGGTACAAAACCACACAGTTAAAAAAGTGCAGTGATATTACAGGCAGAGTTTAGGAAAAATACAAAGGAAGCAAAGCACAAATGACACGCATGTTACAAACCCAACCTACAGTGCATAAACACAAGTAATTAATCATCCAGCAATTCTTTTTCTAGTATCATACTAACATAGCTTCTACCATTAGTTTGTCATCTTAGGTCAAACTTCTGGCATGCAGGTTTTCTTCAATGTTCCCAGAATATTTATAGGAATATTCATTTAATAAGTGCTCCTTGAGTTTGTTTTAAAACAATGCAATGAATCATTGCTATTTGGGGGCTGGTAGATTATTCTAATAAGCAGGACTTAGTATTGAAAAAGCTTTTTTTTTGCACAGAGAGGTAATAAATCTGGGGTATTTACAGAGTTACGCTATCCTCATTGTATATAATTTATAAGAGGCAGTTCTTACCATAAGTCTGGAGGAGAACATGGGGGGGACATGCATGTCGTTTGACTATTTTGCAAGTGTTGGTTAAGATAAGCTGGATAGCTCTGCCTATAGTAGATAGCTAGCTTTTTTCTGAGCCAGGAAGCAGTGTTAGGTTCTCTTATCCACTAGGTATATATATGTATGCATCTTGTTAATGGGAATTTGAAGCAGGTTTCTGTTTTATGAAGAGTTTAAAGAATTGCTGTAGGTGTGCATCTCTAACAATTGTTTTCTAATCCTAGATGAAGTACAAGCCATGAACTCTGCCTAACTCTTTGTTTCTGCTAAGTGACATTGACCTGATGGTAATTAATGATCTTGTAGATAGTTGTCCTCAGCTGTGTACTGTCTTCATTCAGATGTCTAACTACTGTTAGAGGGGCATCTGTCAGTGGAGTTATTGAATGACACCATTGTATTGGCAGTCTTCCTCATTTATACTGACTTTTGACCTCACCAACAACCAAATCTTTTTCTAATAATCTTTCTCACTGCATGCTGTGTCTGAAGTAGGTTCATAGGTTCATAGGTAGATACTAGGCTATCTGCCCTAGAGCATTTATAAGCCTAGCCAGAGTGTATTTGGCTTCTGCCTCCCTATTAGATTAGCCTACTGTGCCTCTGTAAAGTAGGTCACAGAAGGTACCCTTTTAAGATTAGTTTACTGTGCCTCTGTCTAGCAGGGACACAGGAGAGATCCCAGGGGTGAATTTGCAATTTCCCATCCACGCGTCCAAATTTCGCTTGAAGAGGGTCAGCGAGGGGCTATATCTAACATGAATTGGGATTCTATTCCAGAGTGAGGGGAGCCTTTGGGAAATGAATCTGTCCCTCCAGCATGTCCTATTTATTTTTGTGCTGAGGTTTAGGTCCCTGGAGCGTGTAGCTCTAAGGGACTTGGATTTTTTGAGGTGGAGCAATGTCCATTAATTCTGGGTTTGACATGGCTTTGTATGTCAGGCATAGATCGCCTCTGAGTAGGCGGTAAGCAACTAAGTAGAGCTGGAGTTTCTTTAGTCGAGCTGCATAGGACATCTGTTTGTAGCCCATGATCCTCTTGGTGAGGTACTTTTGGGGTCTCTCCAGTTGCTGCAGGTGTCGGGTAAGGTACATCCCAAAAGGGGCATTGTATTCAATTAGGGCCTGATGAGTGATGAGTAGAGGGGCACAATGACCTCTCTTGATCTAGATGCGAACCCTTTCATGATAAGGTGGGCTATATAGAAGGTCTTTCTAACCACTTTGGCAATGTGATTATCAAATGAGAGATTACTATCTACGTTGGTCCCCAAATCTCTACTTACTTCTTCCGTACTTAATGGATTACCACCTATGTGGTAATTTGTGGGCACCTTGTTTTTCCCAAAGGGGATGACTATGCACTTTTTAGCATTTAGCTTGAGGCCGTGGCTCTGGCACCAAGCATCCATCTCTGTGAGACCCTTTTGGAGGATGCTTATGTCAGTTGGAGATTCGATTATGGCCCCCAGTTTGCAGTCATCTGCGAATTTGTCAGCCATAATCCCCCCGTGTTAGCCTGAACCTCAGAGAAGTATATACCGAACAAGAGAGGTCCCAGAACTGAGCCCTGTGGGATGCCACTTGTAACTGGTTTGGATTCGGACATGGCACCTGCGATTCTGACCATGTGGGTTCTATCTCTGGGCCAGTTTGCAACCCATCTTGTGCTATAAGGGTTGATATTTAAGCTGGTAAGCTTATTTATGATGCTGGAGTGGGGTATTGTGTCGAAGGCTTTTGCGAGGTCCAGGTAGGCTGTGTGGACTACCTTGCCCTTATTTATGGCTTTGGTAACTGTTTCAAAGAAATCAACTAGGTTTAAGAGGCAAGATCTGCCCTTAACAAAGCCGAATTGGGTAGGGTCCAGTGTCTGGAGGCTCCCAATGTCTTTGTTTATGAGTTCCATGATAATACGCGCCATAGCTTTACAGACCAGACTAGTCAGGCTTATGGGGCGAAAGTTTTTAGGGTCCGTCGTGGCACCACCTTTGTGGAGTGGGACCACTGTAGCTGTACGCCATTCTATGGGTACATATCCTGTAGTAAGGCTAAGTTTGAACAGTGACTTAATGTGAGGGTTCAGTTCTTCTTGGAGCTCATGTAAGACACAGCCTGGGACACCATCCGGTCCCATAGAGGCTGTGTTTTTTGCTTTGGAGAGGGCAGCTTTCACCTGTGCATTTGTAATGTCAGGGAGGTTACATTCAGTTGGGATAGGCGTTTGCTCCTTTAGGGGGGAAGGGGGGAGAAGTTTGCGCTGAATCTGTCTGCCAATATGTTGGCCATGTCTGTAGGTTCGGTATATTTTGTACCGTTATGCAACAATTCAGAGCATATCTGGGAGTTTCCGCCCATGTTTCTGACATAACTAAAGAAGGCCTTGTGATTATCTTTAGTGTCTAGGGCAATTTTTCTTTCAAAACTGGCCTTTGATGATTTTATGAGGAATCGAAGTTTCTTGCTAATACTGATCAGAGATGCCTTCCCTTTTTGGGATTTTGCTCTGTCATGTAGTAGCTTCCTCCTTCTGTTGTATAGCTTATTTATGGCTGGGGTCCACCAGACCGATCTCCTGTTTTTGGAGGAGTGAGTCTTGGTTTTATTTGGGATAGCACGATCCATGCATTCCTGCATGTGCTCATAGAATGCATTTGTAAAGGATTCTGTGGATTGGGCTGTATTATCCTCTGGCCCAGGGGCTTTGAAGGATTCCACCTCAGTCTTGAGAAGTGCAAAGTTGGCTTTGGAGAAATTCTTTACAGTGATTTCCTTGGCTGGGGGTGGGGACGGGATATGGATGTCCAGGGAAATTTGTTTATGGTCTGATCTTACCAATGAGGGTTTACCTCTGTTGTGGAACATAGAGTCCCCATGTTGGTGATGACCAGGTCCAATATGTTGTTCCCTCTTGTGGGAGTGGTGACCAGTTGTTCCATTGTGTTAGAGTTTATAAATTCAAGGAACCATTGGGCGAGGGTGTTTGGGCTTGAGTAGTTTTCCCAGTCAATGTTTGGGTAGTTGAAGTCACCCAATAACATAGTGTTTGGAGAGACCTTCATATTCTCCAGTGTTCTCAAGAATGCCAAGTGGGGTTCCTGTAATAGGGAGGGTGTTCTGTAGCAGGCTACAAACTGAAAGGCAGTTTTGCCCACTGTTAGTTGCACATGGATGGTTTCCGATGCTTCATGCAGTGCCACTAACCTGGAGGTGTAGGTATCTTTGATGAATATAGATACTCCCCCTCCTTTTGTGCTTTGGTCCGAGTTTTGGGGCCGAAACGCATGGTATGAGTTATAACCTGGTAGTGCTGTGGTGCTCTCAGGAGTCTTGAACCAGGTTTCTGTTACTGCACAGACATCGATTTCCTCTATACTGCGGAGAGTCTCGAGTGCGTGCATCTTGAGGTTTAGACTTCTGGCATTGAGTAGCATTACCTTTAGTTTTTTTATCTTTGGGTTGTCTATGGAGGTGGGTTTGTCCTTTGAGCCTTGCCTAAAAAAGGCACTATGGGGGTGGCAAGAGTCTTGGCCAGTATACAAAAGCCTAAGGGTGACAGGTGCAAGCCGTCCCTAGCAAAGCAACGTGGCTTGTTGAGCATGTCATCCCAGGCTGACAGACACTGGATCCCCTTTGAATGACACCAATACTTTAGCAAATTGTTGAAACTGATCATTTTGTCTTTATACTGTGGCATCATTCTTGGTGACGGTAAGATGCTACTCAAGGTCAGGGTCATACCAGCCTGGGCTACATGGTCAGAGAGCTCCTCTATGTCTCTTTTCATGTAGTCTAGGGAGGTACGTCTCAGGTCATTCACACCAGCATGGACAATGATGGAATCATACTTGTACTTGCTTTGGAGTGATCTGAGTGCTTGCATTATGTGGCAGATTCTGGCACCCGACAGGCAGCTTACAGTGACCTTCTCCTTGTTCAGTCTGGTGAGTGGGACGTCAGTGTGCCAGACAATAGAGTTCCCTATAACAAGTGTATTTGGTGTGTTGTTTGGCCTTATGGGCTGTGACTGTGAGGCACACTGATTTTGTGAGATAGTGATTTGTGGGTATTGTTGAGGGGTGGCTGTTGCTTGGATATCTGCTTAGGAGGTCTTTGCTGTTTAGGCAGATTTTTATTTAGAGCCTCCGAGTATGTTTTTGTGTGTTTATGTGTTGGGTATGCAGATGTAATAGGTCTGTGTGAGACTGGATTTGTGGTGTGGATGGTTACCTTTTCCTCCTGACTGACTGTGCCAGTCTTGGGTTGAGAGAGCTCTGCCTCCAGTTTGGCTGTGTAACTGCATCTCTCACATGTATTAGAGTTTGTTGGAAGGAGGAGAGGGTTGTCTATGTACATAAGGCAATTGTAACATTGCCTCAAAATTCCCAGATTCACCAGCTAGACTGGAGAGTAAGCTTGCAACTGACCCTTGGACATACCAGATTAGTATAGGGAACTGTTTTTTTTACTGATCAGATTAGGGAAGGGAACTGATTTTTCACTTGATCAGGAAGGATAGGATAGGAAATATGAAGTCCTGTTGTTTAAGTTTCTAATGAATACTTAGTCTTTATATTCTACAGTACTGATTGTTTGTTTTTGGTCTGTCTGTAGAATATTCAATGTCTTCAACAACACCAGAATTCAGAGGTATCACATTTCTTCCTATCTTGTTTCTTCGCTGTCCAGCTTTCACTTCAGTATAACATTATTGAAAATACCACAGCAGGGTATTTTATACTGTGGATTGACTAAATCAAATATTTGTCAATAATGTGTCTTCCTCCTGCTACTGTGGATGACAGTGCAACTAGAATTAATCTTTCCATCACTATGGAGTTCAGATGTGTGGCTCACCTTGGATGCGGTTCAATGTTCTCAGATTCTCCACTCTTAACTGCCCCATTGTGAACTTAAATTACTTTACACACTCTTCAATGAGATTTCAAATCCTGACAGTGCTGAAGTAATAATTGGGGTTACTTTCCAAATTAGTGGGGTATTATGAATGGAATCCAAAATTAAGACATCAGGCAAATATTTGTGTTCTCTGTTGCTGGAGAAGATTATATATTCCTGAAAAGACTCTTCAACATCAGCCCCTGGTTTCAGAGTTTCTAAGAGTTTCTAATTTGTAAGCCTGTTTAAAGTTAGCATAACTGTCATAAGGTTTTTGAGAGGGTGTGATAAAAACTAAACAATAATTAAAAAAAAAACTTAGTACTGAATAATGGAAAATGGGCTTAAGATGATGTAATGATAGAAAACTTGGTAAGGAATGAAACATCTACAACTTAAAAAGCAGTACAAAAATAAATGGAACTCAAGGGACAGTGCTGCTAAGACAAGAAAGTTGAAGCGCATTAATTTGAATTAGCTTTCATATAATCAATACGTCTCTCTTTTCTGCACAAAGAAATTTGTATACCAGTGTCAGTCATTCAGTCTTCCTCACTCCCCATTGTTAGAGCAGTTTTACTAAAATATTAAACATTTCTACTTAAAAAAAAAAAAAACTGTATACTAAATTGTTTCACAGCTGACCACCATTTCAGAGACTGTCTACACTGTGTCCCACATGCTTGCTACCTCTTATCCTTTAAGTATTGAATCTCATTGCAGTGTCCTTTAAAATATTATAGCATAAGGTCAGAATCACAGCATTTCTTCCTGTTTCTTTAGTAATAGTTCTACAGTTAGCAGATCCATTTCTGGAAGTAATAAAATGATTATGTGGCTTTAGCATGGTGATTTAGTAATTTATTTACCCATAAGTATTTCTAAATTTATTAAGAATATCTTTAACGACGGGTGGAACAAGGGTGAATCCAAAGGTAATACTCATTGTGCTATGCCTAAATCATATTAGCTGAGACATATGGTCTTATTCACTGTTTTATAATTAAATATTTTACAAAGAAAATAAAGTTATAGCTACCATTATAGTCAGGCATTTTTATCAGCTGCAGTTAAGGCAGGGTTAAAAGGCGTTAGTATGGATTTCAGCTGAAGTAGTGGCTTGCTGATTTCCAGACCTCAGGATGCTGGATAAAATAGGAGTGCAGCTGAAAAAGCTGTACCTTAGTTTCAACACAGCATCCAGTGAGAAGCCAGTGATTACCAATCAATCATTGTACTTCATAAGTTACAAATTAATTCTCACAGGTGTTTTATCAAGCATATAGTACACTGGCTGAAATTGTATATAAACTGTCATAACTCAATATCATTTATTAAGGCACTTGGTGTGAGATTCTCCTTCTAATACATTTAAGAAACAGAGAGTCAGATTGTCTTCTGGAGTGCATTACATTTCCACAGTAATTGAGATAGAAAGTTTACATGTCAAAAGATACTGTTGTGACAAGATTTAAAGGTGCTAGTTCTGTGGCACAGAGGTGCTAAACCTTATCTATGATGATAACCACATTAGTTCATCTGGAAACTCATAACTGCATGAGTTCATTTAGAACCTGTTAATGAGGAGAGGGGGTGGTGGGCAAGTAAAAAGAGTGTTGGGGAAAAACCTGCTTGCCTCTCTCTCGAGTTGGTTATGCACATCATAGGTGCACACTCCATTTCTAGAATTTCCCATACAGACCTGAGATCAGGGACACAGGTATTTGCTGAAAGGAGGACATGACTATTTTATGGTGATATCACTCACGGAAGAGGAAAACAATACTCACAAAGGCCAATTGCATTCTTTCAACTGGGTGCCTGTGGACATGAGTATGGGAGGGCCATAAAACAAAAAACTATACCCCCATGTGTGGATGATGGCATCACTGCAGACATGCTTGGCTCATAATTTGAGGAGAATGAAGGAGTCATAGGGATTTCAACAAGGATGGAGTAAATAGGCAAACTGAGTATACAAGGGAGGGAGGAAGGGATGTTATTGTTAAGTAAGGGAGTGGAGTGAAAGATAAGAAAGAAGTTCTTGTCTAATTCTGAGCAAGCCTTTAGAGTGAATCTATCTATGATGCACCTCAAATGCATATATTATAGATTAAAGTATGAAGGCAGTTATAAACATTGGAACTGCCAATCATATAGTTTTAAATTGCATTTGACTGGGGAGATTAGTGTTGCATGTCATCTAAGTGACCATAACAAGCCCATTAAATGTCTGAAATGTTCATCAAAGATATTATGAAAAAAAAATGTATTACATGTAAAGCACAAATGTCCTAGTCTCCAAGAACACATTTTTCATCCAATAAATAAGAGACTTGGAACATTGTACTGACTTAGGAGTAAGTCCACGTCCCTCTCCACTACAGACTTGAAAAAAATAATCAGTCTAGTGTCTGGAGGAGCATCCTGGAAGAGGTAGAAAGAACAGTATATAGATGGGAGCAGCTTAGGATACAGATTATTGATGACATTGAGGGTGGGGGGGGGTGAAGAGAAATGGTTGTCCCTTTGGCAATTGCAGTAAAAGTATAGAGTTAATAAATGTTATTGGGCATTTTATAGGAAGAACTTAATAATGAGGTGCAAAAGGAACTACCAGGCAAGAAATAAGGAAATCAGGAGGAAAAACATGGCAAAGGCAGGACGACATTGTGGATAACTAGACTAAGTTTAAAAAAGGTAAGACTAGGTGGTCTGTAGAAGGTTGGAAGTCAAAGTGAATAGGAAACTGCCAACAAATTAACAGAGTACTGGATTGTTGAAGATATGCAATGGAAAGAGGACGTTTTCTGGAAGGAAGTCTTAAAATTGTAAAGGTGTTGAGGCATGCTGGGCCAGTGGGAGATGTGTAAAGTCACATGAGACACAGGTTGTATAGACCACTGTTAAATAAATTTCAAGAAAGGTTGAGGAAGTTATGGTGGAGTGTTAAAGGTGTGGAGCTAAAACTGCAGACTGATTCTATATGCAGGAGTTGTGTGTGAAGGTGAGACCAGTCTGGGCCAGACAAAATAAGAATGGAGTAAGATGTTTGACAGCCCTAGTCCTACGAGGTGGAGGTTCTGCTTATCTGGTGTAGATCTTTCTGGGCAAGAGGAATGTGGGTAAAGCGAGTAGAACTGCATTTAGTAGCAGGTAAGGTAAAGGAAAGGATTTCTGGAACATCAAGAGGAATAGATGTCTCGGTGTGCATGTGAGAAAGAACCCATAGCTGGATGCCAAGGTCATGGGAGGAGAATAAGGAATGGGTTAAGAGAAAGCTGAAGACAATATAATGGAGTTGGGAATAATGGTGGGAGTGGGAAAAGTAAGAGTGGAAGTATGTGAGGAGAAAGAACAATACTTGTGTGGAAGGAATGAGATAGAAATGGCAGGGAGCAGGAAGATGCAGATCTAGAGGAGCAATATTCTACAGATGATAGTAAAGGGAGCAAAATTAAAATAAAATTAACAAATATTGCCTAACTTTAATGTATTCAGTGAATCAGTCTTAAAATGTATAGTTTAAGGATAAAAAATTTCAACAGAAAATTTAAGACCATATTCTTATGCATGCCTATAGCTAGAGGTATTAAGCAAAACACACCTTAATATGCCAAGGAACCCCATTCTAAATATAACATAAAACTTTAATGAGTTAAAATTTGAAAGATATGTAAAACTGCACCAAAAAGTAGCCATCAATCAACAGCTTCCCTGTGAAACATACATATATTCATTCCTGGTACTTGTTCACTTCTTAATATGAACAGACAACCCCAAATAATTCTGAATAAAGAAGTGAATGCATGTTTTTTTTTACTTGGTTAATGGTTGTAATTCATGTCAGGAATGTGAATTCCACAAGGATTTGGTCTCTCCTAGTGTGATGCATTTCATCACTGGGGCTTTGCTTTCTGAACTAAATGTGGCTGGTAGGAAATATATCCTTGCATAATCCCCCTCCCCTGGCAGAGGTTGCAGTTACACTAAAAGCATTGACATGTAATGATCTACATGTTACATGCAGCAGCAGTATTTGGGCATAATCTCAAGGAGACAAAAGTGTGTGTAATGTAAGAGAGCATCATTTAATGTAATGGCATCTGTTATATAAATAAAATAACCAATTTGTTCTCTTACATAATAAAATAAAAATAATAAATAAACAGTTCATGAAGTTAAAACTGAATTACCCAAAGAAAACTATGTCTGTCATTTTTTTTAACTTGCTAAGGACTTTTTAATACTCTCAGAAATAAAACAAAAGTAATTATACATATTTCCATTTAAGTACTGCAAACTGAATTGTTTCTTAATGTATGTATGTATGGCAGCTTAGAAATCAACATGAATCTAACTCATTCCTCCCCACTACTGTCTTATACAGAACCCTTTAGCCCTAAATTTTCAGTATTAGACAACTTCCACAATATCAGTGTTACAGCTTCAGTTTTCATTGTGTATAATTCAACAAG
Organism: Protopterus annectens; assembly: GCF_019279795.1. Lineage (NCBI taxonomy): Eukaryota > Metazoa > Chordata > Ceratodontiformes > Protopteridae > Protopterus > Protopterus annectens. The sequence goes on along the minus strand of NC_056739.1, from coordinate 868,386,510 downwards.
GTAAGCACATCTAGTATTATGTATAACATTAAGATAATGTATATCAAATGCTTACTATCAAAATTTCTGTTTTTAGAAATAATAATTCAGACAGGGTATGCATACTGCTAGATGTTGTTTCTTAGGGTGGTTAGTTAGGGATAAAGCAAAATAAAGTTGTATGGCTTTCCAATCTGCTTCTGTGACTGGATAAAATGAAACCCAGAAGAAGAAAGGAATATGGAGATATCCTTCATTCATTACCCATTACAATTTTAGTAGAATAATAAACCTCAAAACTATTATGAAATGCAAACAAACAAAAAAAAATAAAATAAATGAACAAATAAAAAAAAGTTTGTAACATCAAATCGAAAAGTATGCCACTTTGTTTACTTTTTTTTAATTCTAGAAAAAAACTTGTGTAATTTCAATTTAACAGGCAAATGGAAGCTTCAGATTATAAATACCATATAGCTAACATTTTCCACATATCCATTTTTCTTTATTTACAACTCATTGCAAAACTGTTAATTTTTGTGGGAACTATTGCATTTTACTGTTGTGTGTTAGTTGCACGTGGTCAGTTTGTAAGTTGTGCTGTGACATGTTAAATGTGGTTACTCACTTTTCCTTCTACAGCAAATCTCAACAAGCACGTGTATAACCCACACCTTGACCGTGTATTGTTGTTACAGTAGTGAATGCCCTTTGAAATCGTTTTGTGCCTAGTCTGAACAGTCTGGCAGAATAGATGTTCTGCACTTAGCTGGATATTCACTACCGTTCTTCAAGCTCCAAACTACCTTTCCCACCCTTTCTTTCATATCTATCTTGAAAATGTCTGTTGAAAAACTATCGCAGTTAACTCCTCTGGTAACACTTTCCATGCTCCCCTGTCTGAACATTCACTTCATCACTATTAAACACACATGACAAAAATCTCTCCTCGTATTACTTTTTGTTTATCATAGAAACTGCATCTCCTGTCTTTTCTCTGTCTGTTGAATATGTAAAAGTAAACAAACATTTTATAGAAAATGCTCTGTTACTTATTTTGACATGGGAAAGCATGTATATAAACACTGTTTCACAAATATCTGTCAGTCATCTTTATCATAACTAGTAGACGTGGATCCAGTCTTGTCTGCCGCGTACTTTTGTGTGAATAATTTATCTGTGTTTTCAGTCACAACTAGTGTTATGTTGTCAAATCTTGTCTGCCTCAAATCTCCTGTAACTATTATATGTATATTTATATTATAAGAATCTGTACTTTACTACATGGTCTTATATCATGTAAAAATGTGATTTGCCTCTTGAGCTCCTTTTACAGTATACAAATGTCAAATAAATAAATAAAATAGATGTTGGACCAGATACTATTTGACCTAATGATAGTAGTAGTATTAAATACACAGTAATAAATTTACAGCACAGCTGTTCGTCTAGCTAGTTCTCCTATATTATTAGTCATGCTTTGGTCAATACCAACCCTTGTTGACTTCACATTCCTGCCTCGTCTCTCCATTCTTATTGTCTATCAGCTTCACCTCTCTATTCTGTTGGGATTGTTACCTCACCACCTCCTCAACTTTATATTTCATCCTGTTCTCCCTTTCATTATTTGTCTCTTCATCTGATATAATTTATTAGGCTAATGGCCCTTGCGCCCTTATAAGCCTAGCCATATTTATCCAGAGTTGCCCCAATTTGTCAGTGGTTAGGCAAGTGAAGTTCGGAGAAGTAAGTGTCTATGGTAGTTAATAATGCCTTCCTCTGTACAGGAAGGACATGGGTGCCATCTCAAGATTGAATTTGTGGTCACCCATCCATTGATCTAAGTTGCATTTGAAGAGGGTAAGTGAGTGGCTCTGTTTCATGTGAATTGGAAGATTGTTCCAGAAAAGTAGCATTCTCTGGGAGATTGATTTATCTCCCTGGCATGACCTGATTATGTCAGAGGCTAGGTTAAGAGCACTGAAATAACTGTTATCCCTCCACTTTATTTATCTATTTCCTCCTCTGTCATCCTTACTCCTGGTTTTACTCTCATGCCTTTCCTAGTCTTCCCTTCTTCAGCTTCTTGCCTCTTTTCTACCTTTCTCTGTTGCTTAATGTTAGCCTTATTCCTTCTACCACTCTTGGCTTTAAGCCTGTTCATGCCCTGCTGCACCCCATAATTTAACTGGGTTTCTCAGTATTCCTCCACATACTTCTATTGTTTCGCAACTTTCTACCCTTCTTCTTATTTTCTCATTATAGGATATCCCAAGTTCAAATTGCTTTAGTATTTCAAAGCATGCACGTTCTTTTATTTGCAATGGTAGTTTTATGTTGTGAGTTGCAAGTGCTGTATCTCTTTATATGAATATTGTTAACTCTTGCGGGTATAATAATGCTTAGTGTTTAACCATAATATTTTGATAATCATTAGTCTGTGATTTTAATTTTATGTTATATTTTATTTGAACGCATTTCTTACAGATGCCACATCTTCTTTTCTGTTATATCTTTAAACACCTACTATATATGACTTGAATCTGTTTATGCATCATTAACGTTTATAAATATCTGTTACTGAGAAGCTTTTCTTCTTTAGCTTTCAATACTAATGAGTTCTGCCCACGGAGATATGTCTGGTCATCAAAACTAAATAAAATGTAATTGAATTTTGGGCTACATTTAGGATTCTCTAGTGCTTTACTGCAGCTAATCCTCATTTTCAAAATCGTGGATACATATATAGTGATCAAAAGTATGTTTTACATTTATCCTTAACATCCAAACTCCTCACACTGACTAGTTTTTTAAAATATTGATATATAATTTACAATCATGAAGTAGCCTGCAGTCTTCACAACTGACAATGAAGTCTTTCTACTAGTTTTTATGTCTTTGAGGGGAAGCAAATTATGCAAATTACAAGGGTAATTAAAAGTGCTACCATGAAAAGCTGGTTAATTTGCAATAGTTCTTCTCTTTATCGTGAAAGTAAGACTGTGACAGCAATGACATCTATGTTGGAAACTGCGCATCTGCTGTTCTTGCAAATTATCTTATTTTTATGTCATTTGCTTCTGAAGAAAAAACAGTCTGTTTTCTGTAATGTCTTCCAGACACGGTTTTCCATCTTCTGTCTTGCCTTTAGAAAATGACAGATAAGGTAACAATGTTTAGTCTGCCTTTGCCTTACATATTGCTAATTGTATGTTTATTTTATTATCGTTCCATTTCTCTCTTTTCATATGCCTTCTACTACTGTTTATGTCACCTGAAAGACATTTCTTATTAGAGTTATATTTTCAGAGCTCATATCAGTAGCATAAAATACTAGCCAGACCAATGCATTTGTGCCTTTTTCCTTGTAATATCTCAAGAAAGCTTGAGGATTCAGGTTTTCCCTTTAAAATACTTCATTCCTATCAGAATTGTTGGTATACTTTATACCGTGTGCTTTTATATGTATATGGTGCTGGTGCTGTTTGTTTTGCCTGAATCCTATTTCACTAAATAACAGCTGAATGAACAAACCTGACTGAAAACACATTTGATTGAAAGCTAATTTGACTGAATCATGACTGACTGAAAATTCTGACGTAAAGAAATTGTAGTGCACTGTTTCTTTTCTCAAGTTTACTCAGACTTAGAACAATTAAAACACTATGTGGAATAACAAAAATGCAGTACACAAAATATTATTTTACAGAGAAAGTGCTGGGAAAATGTGATGAGTTGCTGGAGGGAACTGTAGAAGTCTAGACAATGTATAGTTTTAAATTAGTGTGGGATAGTTTAAATGAAAGTGGAAATAAAAGTGCAGGGTGGACAGCTGCAAAGGTACACGGAGCAATGCAGAATTCATAGGTGAATAAGAGATTACTAGGCTAATGGCTTAAGGGCCCTTACAAGCCTTGGCAATGTAACCCAATTTTACCCAATATATAGCCAGTAGGGGACAAGAGGATGGCATGGCTTTGTTCCTGTGCATTGACTGGCTGACAGACTGCCCTGTCCATAACAGATATAAGCACTACCCGAAGTGTGAATTTGCAATTCCCCATCCATTGATGCAAACTGTCTGTGAAGAGGGCCAGGGAAGGGTTCTGCTTAATGTGAATAAGAAGCCTGTTACAAAGAAGGAGCAATCTCTGAGAGACATATCTGTCTCTCCAGCATGCTTTGTTTGAGTCGCTGACTAAGTTTAGATCCCTAGATCAGATGACCCACATGCTGTTTGACTTGCCGATGTGTAGCAGCTCCATCAGGCTGGGTTTGTGAGTGCCTTGTAGGCCAGGCATAGGTCAGCCCTTTCATTTTGCTAGGATCTAATTCCTTCAAACTTTGGGCTGATAAAACATCCCGGTACTTACGTATTATCGCAACCACACACTGTTAGCATTCAAGGCATTCTTGGCAACATTCCATTCTCAGTTAAATAATGTGCTGCTGAGAATGCCGTGAATGCTGACTGTACGTGGTTGTCATAATATGGTAGTACTTTTCACCCCCCACATCTTTCAGAAGTTTACTCGCTGCATATTTAAACAACACATAAAAAGAAAACGGCAAGTAGAATACTGCAAGTGATTTTAATAAGCATACTCCTCCCGCCTGTGTACAGTAGAAAACATGTCAATCGAACAAGGACTTAATAAACAGTGAACATAATTATTACAGTTACAGATTTACTTTACTTCAGAAAATGTATACTAATTCCGGCCATTCCCTTATTCTGCCAGTGTCTCAAAGTAAATAATACTAACATTTTAAAACTGTCCCTGACTATTTTTTGGATAGTCTGCTGAAAATGGACATGTATCCAGTCGGACTATCCTGGTCAACAAATGTAATGTAAATAAATGTAAATCTGTCCCCGACTGGGTGACAGCTATGTGAAAGCCATCTGTAAGATTGTGAAAGGTAGTGTTACACATTTTGGAGAAGGAAGCTTGAGGGTTATGCAAACAATTGACCATTCACTTGTATCCAATCACTTTTTTGTGCCGTTGCCTGTTCTGGGGGAAACTGTTGGGTATAAAGAGATAAATGAACAAGTGCTTTTTCAGGACATGAGTTACTTCAGTAAGAGAGTATGGTTTACATTTTTCACAACCACACACTCTCAGCATTCTCAGCAGCACGTTATTTCACTGAGAATAGAATATTGTCTAGAATGCCTTGAATGCTGACAATGTGTGGTTGTGATATTATGTAAGTACCAACATCCCAGACAAAAATATTCACAGCTTTCAATGAAAGACACAAAATATATATATATATATATATATATATATATATATATATATATATATTTTTTTTTTTTCTAACAGTAGGCACATCCCCACGCTTCCTTACTTATACAGTGTGTGTGTGTGTGTGTGTGTGTGTGTGTGTGTGTGTGTGTGTGTGTGTGTGTGTGTGTGTGTGTGTGTGTATATATATATATATATATATATATATATATATATATATATATATATATCTATATAAACTTCACGCTTGTGATTTCCTAAAGGGGACAGAAATCTGAGTGTTCAGAGTCTGGGAATTGAACTTGTCAAGTTGAGATGTCATCTACATTGCATTCAGCAAAGAGTGGGAAAGCCAATAGCAGGTTTTCTACTATCAGCATGATCACATGGACTAGACATGAGCTCATTCTTCTGTCCAAAGGAGAAACTTCTGTTTAGCTGGCAAAGACATAGTTGAAGGTCTTCCATTCTCTTTTAAGATTTACATCCGATCAGCTGAAAATTATGAGTTGTTACGGACTGAATATGAAAACTGAGGGTCTTGATACTTGAATGAAAACTAAGACATAGTGTTTTGAAAACAGTGAAGTAGGCATTACAGTCCCTGTAATAAGAAACGTGTAAGTGGCTCTTCTTACCCTCGATTATAAGTAGGAATAATATTAATTAATGACTGGTCTGCAGTCTGTTTCAAACTGCTTGCTATTAGTCACTTGCAAACCACTGAGAGTGCAAGAAAGAAAGCCACGTTAGTGGGATAAAGTGTAATTGTGCCATGAATTTAGTTTAGTGTTGACGTGCTTCCAAACAATTTTTTTTTATTCTAGCTTGGTAGTTGTGATTTGCCTTTATGTCGATCGGATGTTATGTGGAGGTCAGAGCGCAGAAGGTATTTAAGAGAGTGATGGATGAATGGTGGTTGGATGAAACAATGGGATACAGTACTGAAGGCTTTACAGAGACTAATACGCATGGCAGTGGTATACAACCCCACAGTGTGCTCTGTTCTCCTCTTACAGTCCAAAGATATCCAAGTATGTCAATTAGAATTCCTCTAAGCTACCTGTAGGTAGATGTATGGGTAAATGTCTGTGTGTGTGTGTGTGTGTGTGTGTGGGGGGGTGATGTGCATATGAGTGGGCAGCACTGTTGATGGAATGATGTCTCATCTAGGACTGGTTGGCTGCCTGCACCCATTGGTTGTCAAGACAAGCCCAACTTGCATCCACTCCTTAAAAGGATAAAGAAGGCATTGGAGCATATGAGTGGGCAGCACTGTTGATGGAATGATGTCTCATCTAGGACTGGTTGGCTGCCTCCACCCATTGGTTTTCAAGACAAGCCCAACTTGCATCCACTCCTTAAAAGGATAAAGAAGGCATTGGAGCATATGAGTGGGCAGCACTGTTGATGGAATGATGTCTCATCTAGGACTGGTTGGCTGCCTGCACCCATTGGTTTTCAAGACAAGCCCAACTTGCATCCACTCCTTAAAAGGATAAAGAAGGCATTGGAAAAGTGAAGGAACTCATTTCACATTTCCTGTGAATGTTGCATCAGTGACTTGTGGTGTAACTATAGCATAGTATGCTAAGTGAAGACCTATATCATTGGTTCTCTACTTTATTTGCCAGGTATAATTCAAGAATGATCATGACCAGTGGAGCAAATTACATAGAAAAAAATGGGAATTAAGGGAACAATGCATGCAGAGGAGAAAAGAGGTTTAAAAGAAGACAGGATTTGAATGAGCTATGTTATGTTAAGTATACCAATGACAGGATAGATTATAAGTTGTGTATAATGCTTGCAACTAAAATTATGTCAATATGGTTTGTGATGTATAATGTTTGAAGCTAAAATGATGTCATTTGTATTTGTTTTCATTTATTTAAAATGTAGGATTGCCTGTGTCATATGTAATCATTTAATAAAGTTTTCTTGTTTAAAAAAGACCAGCATAATTCAGTTGTACTTGTTTATTTTATTAAATATATAACTTGTCCATTCTCTTTCTGTGTAAACCAGAAATACCATGTGCAAAACATTATTATACAATGAATGCCGTTTAGTATTCCAAAACGTGCACAGTGATTGGCCAGCCCAACCAGCATGCCCGTTGTAAATCCGACATATGCTAATGGAAAAAGGTCTGGTCGCCCGGACTTTTTCCATTAGTATAAGTCTTGATTTGTTTTGTTTGTGTTAGATAGCAACAGAGAACGGAAGATCTCTGTTGCTGTAATCTCATTATGTTATCCGTTTAACATAGCGAGATATCTTAAAAAAAAAAAAAAAAGCAACAGAGATCTTCCTTTTTCCATTGCTTTTTTAAAGCTATCTCACTATGTTAAACTCATTAAACATAGCGAAATAGCTTTAAAAGAGGGAACGGAGATCTTCCTTTCTCCGTTGCTTTTTTTAAAGATATCTCGCTATGTTAAACTCGTTTAACATAGCGAGACAGCTTTAAAAAAGCAGCATAGATCTTCCTTTCTCCATTGCTTCCTCTACACAGCTTTGATGTAATGCGTAAGCATACGCATGCACAGTACATCAGAAAAAGCCCAAGGATAGCTGAAAACCATGGAAGGGCACCACGCAGGCTTTACCCTCGTGACCAAACCACACCAATCGTGGGTAAATCTAGCATTACCCACACCCAGCCGTAGGTTATTCCTTAAATAATCCATCTTTTGCCATCATTATTAGCCTCTGGAACAAGCACTGAGCAGTTATGTAGGACTGCTCATGATTTTACATCTTCATCTCCTAATGTGTATCAATACATTTGCATGTATCCTTTAGTTGTATGTGTGGTGTATTCAATGGACTGAGTTGTCTTGCCTTAGCTAATGTTCTTTGGGGGCGGGGGAGGTGCATGACGTAAGGACTGTGAGACAGGAAGGATGTTCATGTACGTGGTCTGGTCAATAAAGTTTGGAGTTGGTAGCAACAGCACACAGTTGTCCCGCGTCTTCTTTCTAAAGTAAAAGAACACGACATGGTGTCAGAAGTGCTGTGTGGCTGTGACTGGGATTGCTGAACACTTGCTGAAGACCGTACGAGTGGCCTAGTGACGTGGTGAGCGGACATGTCGGACGAAGAGAATGGTCGGCAGCCGCGGGCTAGAATTAACATGGCGGCTAGCGCTCCCAATGCTACGTTTAGTATTCAGCCGCGGAGCCCTTTGATTTTTCCAAACCTCATGAATGGACACGATGGATACGTTTTGAGCGGTTCCGTCAGGCCAGCAATTTATCTTCAAACCCAGAAGGGAATCAGGTGAACACCCTGATATACTGCATGGGTGATGAGGCAGACGACGTCTTGAGAGGCCTCAAGCTAACCGATGCAGAGCATCAGGAGTATGCCAAAGTGAAAGACGGCTTCGAAAGATTTTTTATTGTCAAGAAGAACATTGTTTATGAACGTGCGCGCGATTTAACATGCAAACAAGAACTGAATGAGACTGTTGATGCTTTTGTTACTGCACTGCATGCATTAGCTGAACACTGCAATTATGGGACGCTGCACGATGAGCTCATAAGAGATAGAATTGTTGTGGGCTTGGCTGACACCAGACTGTCCGGCGGATGCAGATGGAAAAAGAGCTGGACTTGGAGAGCTGTAAACATGGCCAGACAGTCGGAGGAGGTTAAGAAGCAGCAGCGGCTTTGAGGTGCGACAGTAGTGCACTGCAGTATAACGTGAATGCTGTGCAGACACCACTTGACACCAAACGCCCGGCTGGAGACCTCGAAGGTTGGGGCAAGTCCTTGACACCGATTTTTCAGCGACAGGCAAAAGAGTAAAGGCGCTCAATCTCGCAGTGTTACAGGTGTGGGGCCCATTTCATCACAAACTCCTATGCCCGGCGACTGCTGCAAGATGTCGCTTGTGGGAAGAAGGGCCACTACCAGCGAGTCTGCAGGCAGATTAAGGTGGTGCAGTGTATCGAGGACGAGGAGCTTGGAGGCGAGAAGAACAGGGCTTCTTCCTTGGTTCTGTCTCCTCCGGGAACCATTCCTGGATTGTGGAGGTTCAAATAGAGGCACATCTATGACTTTCAAGCTTGACACGGGCGGATGTTACTGTTATTTCCAAGTCAGACCTGGACAACTTGTTCAGTGGGAAGAATGCTCTTGTGCTCCAGCAGCCGGAGAAACCCTTGTTGGGTCCTGGAGGGACGCCACTGGAGGTTACAGGATCCTTGGAGCTTCAGCTTGGTTATGGACAAAGACAGACATGCGAGAAGGTGTATGTTGTTAAAGGACTCCGCGCCGCTTTTAGGTCTTCCTGCTATTTTGGGGCTGGGTCTCCTGAAGCGTGTTGATACTATCACCATGGAGTCTTTGAAGACCTCATACCCTGAACTGTGCTCTGGGTTGGGGGTAGTGCAGTGGAAATACCACATAAAGCTTCAGCCAAATGTGGTGCCATACTCTCTGAAGACCCCCAGGAGGATACCACTACCATTGATGGGGAAAGTGAAGGAGGAGTTAATGAGGATGGAGACGCTGGGTGTCGTTACCAGAATGGAGGAACCTACTGACTGGTGTGCAGGCATGGTTGTCGTTCCAAAGAAAGACAGTAACAGACTGAGACTATGTGTAGACTACACTAAGTTAAATGAATATGTATGCAGGAGAGGTTCGTGCTGCCCTCGGTTGAGCAGAGTCTTGGGATGCTTGCCGGGCGAAGGTGTTTAGTAAACTGGATGCCAATATGGGATTTTGGCAAATTCCTTTGTCAGAGGAGTCGGCTGCTTACCACATTCATAACCCCCTTTGGGCATTTTTGCTTCAATCGCCTTCCCTTTGGCATTAACTCTGCACCGAACACTTTCAACGCATGATGTCAGAGGTCATTGAAGGACTAGAGGGTGTGATTTGCCACATGGACGACGTGCTGGTCTGGGGTCGTTGCCAGGAGGAGCACGATGCCCGACTTCATGCGGCATTAAAGAGACTGGAAGAGGCAGGCATTACGCTGAATGTGGGGAAATGTGACCTGTCGAGGAGCAAAGTGACCTTCTTGGGCCATGTCATCACAGATTCTGGCATAAGCCCAGACCCAAGGAGGACCGGCGTCCATCACGGAGATGGAAGCACCTGCTACAGTAGGAGAACTCAGGAGTTTCCTGGGCATGGTGAATCAGGTGGGAAAGTTCATCCCTCATTTGGCTGAGAGGGATAGAGCTCTGAGAGACTTATTATCAAAAAAGAACAGCTGGTACTGGGGTGGGGACCAGGAAAAGGCATTCAATGACTTAAAAGAGATGATCACCTCACCTCCAGTTTTGGCTGTATACGACCCGAATAGGGATACGAAGGTTTCTGCGGATGCATCATCCTTTGGGTTAGGGAGCGTGCTGCAGCAACAATGGGAGGACGGCTGGAGACCTGTGGCATACACATCAAGGTCACTCTCACCTACAGAGCAACGATATGCCCAGGTTGAGAAAGAGGCTCTAGCGTCTACCTGGGCATGTGAACGCTTCAGAGATTACCTATTAGGTAAATCGCTTTGTCTAGAAACTGATCACAAACCTCTGGTTTCATTGCTTGGAGGTCAAGCACTGGATCTTCTACCGCCTAGAATCCAACGCTTCAGGATGAGACTGATGCAGTTCTCATACACAGTGCAGTACGCTCCAGGGAAATCACTGTGGGTGGCAGATGCTCTGTCACGTTCTCCACTTAAAACCAGGCTAACACTGGAGGAAACAAAGTTAATGGAGGACACGGATATCTACGTGAACAGCATTGTGGAAAACATGCAGGTGAAGCCATCTTTCCTCCAGACACTACGGGACCAGCTGAAAGCAGACAGTGTGTGTGTGTGCAGGTTATGGAATTGTGCAGTCAGGGTGGCCTGTTTGCGAACCAGGAACCCTTACTGAAGAGCTACTGGCCAGATCGTTCTACACTAACAGTGAAAGATGGGTTGCTGTTAAAAGATTCACGCCTTGTTATCCCATCCGCCATGCGTAATGAGGTGTTGTTAAAATTGCATGAGGGACATCAAGGCATTGTGAAGTGCAAAGCCAGAGCCTGTCAGACTGTCTGGTGGCCTGGGCTCAGCCAACAGATAAATGACATGGTTTTGGGATGCAGGACGTGCATCTCAGAGAGAAGGAATCATCCTGAGCCCCTCATCCCAACTGAATGTCCTGACAGACCATGGCAAAGAGTGGGCACGGATTTATTTGAACTGAAAGGAAATACTTACCTTCTTGCTGTGGATTACTTATCCAGGTTTTTTGAGATCGCATTGTTGAAACACAGCAAATCCAACGAGGTCATCACCCACCTAAAGTCTTTCTTCGCTTGCCATGGCATCCCAGAGGTCCTCGTGTCTGATAATGGACCTCAGTTTCGGGCAGTCTTTTGTGGACTTCAACTGCTTATGGCTTCGAGCATGTCACAAGCAGCCCCAGGTTCCCGCAGAGTAACGGGAGGCAGAGCACGCGGTTCAGTCTGTGAAGAACCTGCTAAAAAAGTGTCGATCCGTACATGGCTCTTCTGGCGTACAGGACAACGCCACTGCAGAATGGATATAGCCCTGCGGAACTTCTCATGGGACGTCGGTTGGACTTCTCTTCCGATTCACCCTTCGCAGTTGGACCCTGTGCTGCCTGACTGGAGGAGGCTTGTGGGGAAAGAGGAGGAGAAGAGGGTGTATAATGCGGCGAACTACAACAGACGCCATCGGGCAAGGCCGTTGGGTGATGTGTTGCCCGGTGACCAGGTGTGGGTGACAGATATGAAGACCCCAGGTACTGTAGATCAAAACATTACGAGGTCATTTAAGGTAGGCGTGCCACAAGGGACTGTCTTGGCGAAACCGTGCATTTGATTCCCTTACTTGTACCTGAGTGTGAATCAACTCCTGTGTGTCAGGAAAGTGTGTTAAGTAAGACTGTTGAGGCCTTGCCACCTTGCAATGGCCTTCCCGGAAACCCGGTACATAGTGATGTTGTGAGGACCAGATCAGGAAGAATTATTAACAAGCCGGACCGATTGGATCTGTAGAGATCAGTCTGTAAATAGCAATGTCATTTGTGTTATAGTAATGCGAACATGGCTAAGTGAGCATTTTGTGTCGATGTACCAAGTTCGTAGTGAAGTTAAAGAAATTGAATAGTTCTGGGTTTTGTAATAAGAGAAAAGGGGCCTCATAGAAAAGGAGATGTGGTGTATTCAATGGACTGAGTTGTCTTGCCTTAGCTAATGTTCTTTGGGGGCGGGGGAGGTGCATGACGTAAGGACTGTGAGACAGGAAGGATGTTCATGTACGTGGTCTGGTCAATAAAGTTTGGAGTTGGTAGCAACAGCACACAGTTGTCCCGCGTCTTCTTTCTAAAGTAAAAGAACACGACAGTATGGCACCAGGAAACAGACACATAGACTGTGAGCACATTTCTTTCTTTCTGTTTATCTATCAGGGCTTTCATCTTTTAATCTTACCAAATAGTTTACACAACACATGTAAAGTAACAACATTGCTTAGCAGGTGGCCCATCATATTTGAATGCAGCATGTAGGATTACTCGATCCTTCCAGCTTTACTTTTAATACCTAACAGACACTTTCACAGGTTGAATATCTTTTAGAAGCTACATTTTCTGTGCTGTTATCATTCGTCCACTGCTTCCAAGTGAGAAACTGAATACTGAATACCTTGTTTTAAACTCCCTAGAGTTGCATCTCATTTTTTTCTGCTTTAGAATGTCTTTATCTCTATTGTGAGCAAAGAATGCAAAAGTTTCTACTTCTTATGTAAAAGCACTATACATACAACTCATTTTATTGTCTGTTCAACTTCTAAAGCATCAGCTGTTTCATTGTTTGGTTTATAAAGTCTTCCAGCATTTGGATGCCTCTGTGGATTTACTGCCATGCACATTAATTGCAGAGTCTTTGTCCTTTCAAT
>NC_056739.1:868368338-868370838 GCF_019279795.1 Protopterus annectens | reverse complement strand
GGGTGTGGGGGATGCAGCCCCCCCACATGAGGGGTGCAGGGAGGACTATTATTAGTAGTATTATTAACATCACTTTGGGAACTGATCATGGCTTTAAAACTTTTTGCTAAAATTTTGATGACAGAGGTGAATAGAATGTTTTATTTTTTTACTAGCCTCAGTTAGTAGAATGAGATATGCTAGTGCAGTGCTGACGTGTGTCATCTTCTCACTGTTTAGTAATGCGGCCAATTTCACTGGTACTATGGCTTGGACAACACACCTAGATGATACCACGCCCAGACTTTGCAATGATGTCTCATTGTTTTTAGGGATGATTTTGAGTGAATGGTCACCACACATTAACAAAACTGAGACGTCACAGAAAAAAATTGTAATTGTCAATTTAGAGTAAAAAGTTGGGTCACACTGAAAAACCAATCAGAAAAAACTAAAAAAAGAATCAGAAAAATCAAAATGAAAACTCCAGCACAGCTAGAACTTCCAATGAGTGACCTCCCAAACCTCCTGTAATAGAGGCACATGGGATATATGCAAATGACCCTTATGAGCATCAGGTGTTATTGACTTGAAATTGTCCATTAAAACGACTTCAAATGTAAAAGTCATGGGCAATCAGAATCACCATATAGCTGGAACACCTGATGTTCATAAGGGTCATTTGCATATATCCCATGTGCCTCTATTACAGGAGGTTTGGGAGGTTACTCATTGGAAGCTCTAGCTGTGCTGGAGTTTTCATTTAGTTTTTTCTAATTGTCAATTTAGCAATAAATGAAGGTGGCTAAACCATAAAGCATGTTTACAACACTTCATATGCAACATGCATGTAGAAAGTCAGCATTTCATTACTAACATGCTAAGATTTATCCAAAAGTACTTTTCACTTGAGATTTTTAGATTATTTTTTGTTTGGGGGGCGGCTTAGCCAAGCCATGTAAGAATAAGGTTTCTATATAACCAAGAGGTCCTAATCCATGACAACTCTAGGTAAAGGTAGAATTCCTTCCCCTTTTGAATGGATCTGATAATAATTAGCAATGTAAAGACATAAACATAAAGGAATAGCAACTTCATTGAGTAACCCTGAAGAAATGTTTGATAGGTAATGTTTATATAATCTGAATTCATGAAGGAATATCCATTTTATTTAATAATACTTCTCTTCCTCAAATCTGCTTCCTAAGCAAGCAGTAAAAAGTAAATCCGTAATAATGTTTATAGTGTTCACTTTGCACTTTTCATTCCACTGTTGCATTGTGCAGCAGAGGATTGCTGCTAGTTTGTCAGATTCATACAGTATTTTTTTCTCTTCTCCTCTCCTCTTATACCATGTGCTGTTTTGTAATTTTAATTCATGACATGTCTAAAGTTTATCATCAGTCTGCTACTATATTCCAACAACGTGCAGTACAACAAACGTTTACATAGGTCGCCTTTTCCATTGCCAGATGGTCTTCATAATCTGGCAGTCATGCTCTCTGCTCTTCCTCTTCCCTTCAGTACCTCATTTTGAATTTTAGACTTCTACCCTTCCTCTCATTATTCTGTGAAACAGATCAAGTTTCTTGTTCTTGGATTCTTCTAGATCAGCTATATTCCTTGCAGCCAGTCTTCGACATGTTCTTGTTTGCATTCTTTCTCCATTCCAGAACCATCTGAGAATCTGTAAACTACTGCAAGCATTTCTTTACTTGTAGCTTTACCTGTAGTTTTCATGTGACAAAGGAGGAATACCTTTTTTCAAGAGTTCACATGTACACACACACACACACACACACACACACACACACACACACACACACACACACACACACACACACACACACACACACACACACACACACACACACACACACACACACACACACACACACACACACACCTATGCATATTCTGACAAATGAATCCACATGACACAGATGCATACACTTGCTAATGTGCAGCAGTGCATGCATTCCTACACACATCTACTCACAGACACATGTGTATGGGTACACACATACACATATATGTGCACATAATCATATACTTTTACAAACACAAATATAACTAAAAGCATGCAATATAACAAACCCTTATTTATATGTACATTCAGTTTGGCTATGTCATTGCCCTGACATGCCTAACATTCATTCTCAGAATTATAGATAATTAAATTTTTTTTTTCTTCTTCTTTCATCATTCTTCCCAGTTCAATTCATATTGATCACCAGCAGTAAGAGATTTGTTGGCATCTTGGTTCATATCAGCCAGATTATACCACAATGTCCAATTAAACTGTTGCACAGAAACTCCGTAGCCAGACAACTACACCATGTAATTATATGCCAGTCAATATAAAAGTTAAGTGCTTTCTTATTAAAAACTTTTCAAGACTTTATCAGATAAAAGTTCAAGAAACACAGTGAAATTTAAAATCCAGAATGACCAAATGACATCTTACCACCAAATTTCTTAAAGTTAGAATTTCACCAAAAGACCTGTCATCTGCAAAATC
>NC_056739.1:868308338-868363338 GCF_019279795.1 Protopterus annectens | reverse complement strand
CATGTTTGTTGACACTTTGCTGATTAAATTGCTTTCTAAAAAAGGGTCTTAAGTTAGAAAGTTTTGTATTAAACATAGAAAATGAGGGTTGGAAAATGTTTGTCATTCTTTGAATCAGTTTCCCTCTTTCATCTTTTTTTAAGAACCACAGTCTATGGGAGATTTTGATATCTCTCTTTTAACATCTATCTTCAGGTAACTTCTGAACCAAAAGCATATAAGCCAATTAAGGAGTTTTTGGTTACATGAGAAGCAGAAGAAATAAGGAATTCAAAGAAGTTTTAACTTCTAAAAAGGGAATGTTAATGATTAACTTTACCATGTTCTGTTTGAAAACTTCAGAATATGAGCCTGGCAGTTTAAAATTCTGAATGATAAAGATGCAGAAGAATAAACTTTCTTTACAAATGTATCAAAACTTCCCCATCCTTGTCAGAGGGATGGGGTTAACATTTACAATCTGTTTAGCAGCAGACGTTTTAGATAAGGGTGGGATAAGGAAATACCTGCAGGGTCTACTTTAGAATTAGAAACAGATATCTGTGAGTCTCAGCTAAGGCGAAGTGTGAGAATATCAGAGAAGAGAAAATGTTACTGACTGCATTTCATTTCTAATATACTTTCTTAGCAGAATGAAATCTTGAATGTCCTTCAGTATGTATCTTTTGATTTGTTTCCTGCCTAATATTAGTAAGTGCTGACAGAGTTAAAAAAAGTATAAGGTTTGTTGTGATTCAGAACACATGCCTAATATGGGATGGTATAAACAAGCAGTCAGGAGATCTTAGCAAAATTAATGTTGTAGAGCTTCTCTCTAATTGGTCACTGGCTGTTCTATGATTGTTACAATAATGTTGCTTTTAATGAAAAAAGGTTTAACATTGATTACTGTAGCTTGATGAGACAGGATCTTGATTTTCTAATCTCCCACATATGTGTCTTTCTGTGTAATAAAGGAGATTGTTGTTTTCTGCACTGTCTCATGTGGAAGTTATTTGGTAACCTTAACATTTGAAACTGTCAGACTTTTTAGGGGCAAGAGGTTGACTGTCGATCATCCAGTGACCCATCAAGAAAACATCCTCTAAATATGTACTTCGGGGAATGTCCATTTGCAACAATTGATAATACCTTTGCTTGGAAAGAGGGATTTTATTCTGTACCAACCAAAATAAATATTTCATTTTTGCTAAGGTCTCAAAAAAGTTCTTTTTGGGGGGTATAAAGTAACACTTCTCAGAATCAGAATCATCAACATGAGAAAATTTCACTGAAGAAAAATACTCTCCCTCCTTTTCCTGTTCTTTTGACTGGGAGTCTGTGTTAAAATATGAGGGAAATATTTCTGTTTTCCTTTTTTATAGTTAATGAAGAAACAGGATTTAAAAAGATTAAATGCAGAAAGTAATCCTTTGGCAAATCTGAGTGAGTCTTCCTTGTCCATAGTTAAAGAAATAAGAGAAGTAAGATTCTTATTTTTTTTTTCTTTTTCCTGGGAGACTCTGTGGAATAAGGCTGACTCATGGCAGAGACACTCTATTGGGAATCAGTCACCCTTGTCCAGCTATGCAATAAACCTTCACCCACTCCTTCTTCTGAGACTGACAAGAGTGATTCTCCTTTGCCCAGAGAGGACAACTCTACACCACAGAGAATGTGTCTACCTCCTGGTCCTTAGTGGCTTCTCAAGGAGCTACACCAGCAGGATGGCGAGACATTGATGAGCATTCTTAAGAATCTACTCCACCACAGTAGAGTCACCCACTGGTGGCTGAGGGAATGAGGGAGCCAGCCTGATACATGAAGACTCTCATAATTTTTTTTCATCCGGATAGAAGAAAGAAACAATGAGACCGATAAATGCTCCAATGGTCAAGATGAAAGAGACTCCTGAAAGAATGGTAGCAGAGCCTGACAAAGAGGTTTGAAACCTCATGACAGAAAAGTAATATTTTCCTGGTGAAAAAAAGAAATGCCAGTCCCCAAAAGCTCAATGTCTTACCCCTAATGTACTAATTCTGCATAAATATAACTAGTAAAACAAGACTTTTTACACTTTATTTAAACAGGCATTCATAACACATTACAGTCTGAAAGAATTTAATTTACTGGCATTAAACAATTATTTTCTGAGAAAAAAGCTACATTTTTAAGTGAAATTGTGAAAATGTTTCCCCCAGCACTTTACTTATCTGCCCAGCCTTGAGAGAATGCTAGCCTACCATCATTTCCATGAAAGGAACTAATCTCAGTAGCAAGAAAAGCTGCAGCTTTTTGCACTCTAACCACTTTTATGTGACTCTCTTTGAGCCCTGCAGCAATTAGGGTATGTGGAAAGTGCTCTTAAGCTTTAAAAACTGGCCTGTGGTCATATCCCTGACAAGCTATAATCCATAAAGTTTATGCTACTACAACAGTGATTTAATGTTGAACATCAAGTAGTTTTCCTTAAGTGTTGGATTACAAGGCAGCCCTTTGTTTTCACCGCACGCTATTGTAACATCTAGACTGTAAAATCTACTATTGAAGTATGCTGCTTAAGATGTCACTAACTGGTCACTGAGAATGAGTTTAGTGGTGAAGTGACCAACATCAGACTGAAAAGACTGGGTTCCATTTTCCAGACTTATTTTTCTGTGGCTTGGAACAGAGCATTCTCTATGCCCCATTTATTCTGTATTAAGTCTAACGGTACAGCCTCTGTTGTGTATTGTAAAGTCCATGTCATGCATGCATACATTACAGCATGTGAACTTTAGTGATAAGGAATGATATGGTTGCTGTGTCAGTCAAAGGTGTAGCTAAGCATATTCAGTGTACTCAGATGAGTACATTTTTATAAGCATCTCTTGGTAACTTTATTACAAAAAGAGTGCAAAATGTTTAGAATTGTCTAAAGTAATGTCAAAAATAAGGAACTATATAAAACACACTTATGGATAGAGCACATCCTTAAAGGGAACTAGTTTATGGTTATAAGTGGCATCAGTTGAAAATAATATAGCCCTTTTCCATGTGTGTGTTGGGGGAACATGTTGTGGTCTGTATTTATTTTTAAAAGGCAGGTAGGTTATGGGATACAACATCATTAGGTTTGACTACAAAATAAAAACTTCTGTTTACACCCTTAGTGTCACTTCAAATATTTTCAGTTTGATACTGTTGACCATGCAAGTGTCAGGCTTAAAAGTTTCATGGTAGAAAACAAACCTGTTTTTTTATGCTTGCACTCTTCTTCAGTTTTAAAGCGGTTAAAGTTAGTTTATTGCATTGTTGCTTGCAAACAATTACAGCATATTAATTACTGTCAGACCATCTTATGTGAGAGCAGAGTGATTTCTATAGTGCAAATAATTACATCAGACTATGGAGTAAGAGACTTTCCAAGGAAGGAACTCATTCTCCTGTTTTTATGCTTTCAAGTTGTTTTTTTTACAAACATTTTTGGTGTTTGTTTTATGTCTGTAAAATTACTGCAGGATTAAACATACTCTTAAAAGAAGGTACCTGAAAATATAGCCCAAACGCAGCATGTTATTCACAAAATGCAAATCTCCGTGGAAAGCATCATTATATTTTTCCACATAAAAATATAACCCATGCATCTGCAGTAAAAATGCAAAACCAAGCTTACATAACAACAGCAACAAGAAAAATACCTTTGACCATATACCATGCTGACAGTAGATTTTTTTATTTTGAGCATTGCGGTTTTGCAAATATATAAATGAAAATCAGTCGTAACAGCGGTGGTGGTGCTGCGGTAACGTTGTCGCCTCACAGTAATACGTTGACCTGTTAGATTCTCAGCTAAAGCGTCTTCTGTGTGGAGACATGTGTGAATGGGTGTGCCTTCGTTGAAGGTTGTATGTCAGAGCTGGCAACTCGGTACGTAAAAATCTACTGCCAATCATTAGTGGACCGAAGTTCTGCTGTGGCGGCCCCTAACTGGGAAAAGACACAACATAAATGAAAATCAGTTACTGTAATAAAATCTAATAGAAATTATACAAAACTTCTAAAAAGCAGCATCGTATACTACTTATATGCTTTATTATATACGACTATTAAAGACGTTTTCTGTGCATCTCTTAATTTCCAATGTGCAGTCATTACTGCAAGTTCCAAGATTTACAAATGCTGTAAAATGTATTTCTTTATAATAATAATAATAATAATAATAATAATACATTTCTGTGTGCATATTATTAAGTCATGCCAGGATTTCGGCTGGTGTGTGACTGCTGCATTCTTGTCATGTGACTGCATGTAAGTGTTGTCACTGTGCAAGCAGCATCATCAGGCTTTATGCTTACTAAATGGAATGAATTGACTGGCCAAAGTAGTTACTGACTCCCGCTCATTACAATTTATCTTCCTGTTGCATAATTGGTTTGTAACAAAGTTGTAGCAAACTGTCACTAAAAATTATGCAGCCTAACAATGCATCAGTGTGAGGAATCAGATTTGCCTAATGGAAAGCATGATTTTCTTGTTCTTCAGAGAAGCTTGATTAATATAACTATTGGCGAAAGTAAAAGCACCTTATTATTCCAATAAAGACGTTACTGTCAAAAACTGCCTGACTTCAAACAGATTTCTTTGTATTCTTTGAAGAACAGATCAGAAGCACAAAATGCACATTTATGCTTCTGATGAAAGAAACACTCAGTTTTGCATATACTCAATCAATGGATCATTTCTTTGTACAAGCAAGACAGCAAACTCTGTGAAGACTATTTAACTAACATCACATCACCATGATCATGAGTTCATATATTTAACCATGAATTTTTTATTGATTAAAGTTCATCTGTTTACTTAAAACCGATGCAAAATAAATCAATAAATAAATAAATCGAATAACAAATGACTAAGAACCAAGTCCACTGCTCGAGCAGGGCAGTACGACAACCAACCATGTGTCCCACCCACCATTAGGAAAGAAAGATCAGAATCCGCGCTTAGTAGAAACCAGTTTATTACCTACAAAAACACACATCAACAGGGTCAGGTTTCAGGTGACTCAAGTCACTGTAACGCACTGGTGAAAGACCCTTTGCTGAAATTGTGTTCTTATGGATAAATTTCGATTTGAAATGTTGAATACATGTTGGTTAATTTCAGCTCTGCTGGTCATGTGGAGGAATTGGTTGAATCGATTCTTCGCTGGATTGTGGAGGTTTTGGTCAACTGACCTTGGTTCAATGTTGTTTTTATTGAATAAATCAATAAATAACATAATTCTCAACATAAAATACACATCTATTTCTGTGCACCAGATTTGCTGATTTTATCTAATTTGATGTAAAATCTAAATTACTAATTTGATGATGTCCTATAGCAAGTAATGTTAAATGTTCCATGATTTACGTAAGATAGTGAATTGTGGTTGTCATGGTAGAAAAAGGCAAACTATAAACACTACATAGTTCTTTAAGCTGTAAGAGCCTCATTAGTTGGGATGAGCCTTTCTACTGCTGAAAACTGAACTGAATTACCAGAAGAGTCCAAACAGGGAAAAGAATGTGTGTGCCTGTGGATTTTTCGTATAGGCTGGTAAAGTCCTGGGTTAGAGATGAGGCTGTTCAATTTTTATTGAAATCCAGTTCCTCAATCTGCTGACATTTCACTATAGCACATTATATGCCCTGTCTCAGCCAGCAGTAAATAAAAAAGCCATACACCAGTACTCAAATACACGTCCAAACCACCACAAACTGTATAGAAACAAAAAGAAAGGCACCAGGAGGCGTTCCAGCTGAGAGCGTCTTCCAAAAAGTTTAATTCACTCCAAAACACACTAAACACTTTAAAATTAATACAAAAAATCACCAAAATCAAGCACTTTCATCTCCAAACATTCAGAGACTTTTTCAAGATCTTGATCTACATACACACACACACACACACACACACACACACACACACACACACACACACACACACACACACACACACACACACACACACACACACACACACACACACACACACACACACACACACACACACACACACACACACACAGAAGCACATTTGCTATTATGAATATTTGATAATATGGAATATTTCCATATACATGTATATATGTGTGTGTGTATGTAAATATGTGTGTCTCTACTGCTATGCAGTCTTACACACACACATGCACACAGTTATATATGTGTGCGTGTGTGTCTTTGTGTGTGTGTGTGTGTGTGTGTGTGTGTGTGTGTGTGTGTGTGTGTGTGTGTCTGTGTGTGTATCTATATCTATATATTTATATGTCTCCTTCTCTCTCTGTCAATATACATAGACATATTTACATAAACACATTTGTATATATCCTTCCTCATCACTGTTGCCGTATTCATCACATATGGGATAGCCTAAGGTTCGGCCAGTATATATACCAAAGCCTTTGCATCCTCCCAGCATTGTACATCACACAGGCATAAGGCACAACAGTGATGTACACGTGCTCAATACTCAGAACTTCTTTGCCGCCGGTCTGGTGCCACAGCTGGATGTCGGTCTGAACACCCTTCTCTAAGCTGGTTTCTACTGAGCCATTCACAGATAAGTGCCCCCCACTGTGATTCCTTCTTTTCTTTGAGCACTTAGGGGAGGGAAAATGTCAGTGTGAGAGGCAGATTCCCCATAAAGGCCATTATGAGAAATGTTTATTCTGAGTAGGTGCTTCACACGATCACACCCAGTGTACCATTTGTCAGGCTTTTGTTCTCCAAAATCTTCACAGTCATCTCTCTACTTTACCCATTTACCTTGAGAAACAGCATCTCAAACTTTTGACCCAGGGTACCATGGCTGAATACACCTGCCCTGAGGTACAGCCATCTCTTAAATAGAAGACCAAAAAGTCTCACTTTGATACTGTTGCTGTCCAGCCTCCACCAGATGTCCCTCTCAAGGTTGATGAAGACCTCAAAGACTGTCCGGTGTTACCAGTTCATCTGCCATGATCCTGGCTGATGCCAGCATGGAACCAGCTTTTTCATGTCCTCTGAAACTATGCAAATGCCTGGCATGGACATTGAAGGGAACCACGGCTGATCATTTCTAAAGATTCTAGGGGGATTCACCAGATTCTTGTTAGGAAGAGATTCCTGTTGCCCTTATTGAATCTAGGCTTGGCTCTGAGCCCCCTAGGTTGGTCAAAGCTGAAGTTAAATTAAAGAAGAAACATAAATCTAAGAACATTCCCCTCATTGCCAATAATCCTCAAAGGAATGGCAGGGCTTTACCCAGGGTTTGTTCAATGCCATGATGGCCTTGAGGCTCCCTCGGGGGTATCTGTTCCTGCTTTTCCTTCTTCATCTACCCCAGCCAAAAGAACTAGGGACTCTGATTCTTCAGATGAGGATGCACATTCTGGGGATGAATCCTTGAGTCCTGATTCTCCCTTTGAGGAGTTACCCTTTTGGGAAACTGTGCTTTGTATAATGAAACATTTTAAGTGGGATTGATTTCAGGTCTCTGACATACAAAAGCAGTGGCATTAGCTGTTGCAGATGGAAACTGTTGTTCCTCCTGTGCTGGATACCTTGTTGGATACTTTTGCAGCAGCTTCTTTAGCTCCTGATTCACAACCCCCAGCTCCTAAGCAGCTTGACCAGTTTTATAAGGTGCCTGAAGCTTTTACGTATCTTTACAAGTGTCCTTCTTCAGACCCTGTTGTGGTCTCTATTTCGGCTGACAAGCCATCCAAGCTTTTGCCCTCATCCAAACTTCTCCCTTCTGATAAAGACAGTTGGGGTATGAAGAGGCCGGAGGAAAAGGTTTATTCTTTGGATACTCCTGCCTTTAGGGCCATAAATTATCAAACCCATATGACTAGGTATGTTTTGGCCCTTTTGTAAAAACTTGGGGGGGGGGGGTTGTTGGCAGAAAGTCCTGACAGCTCTGAAGGTAAGACTGCTGGCCTCTTCTTATTGAGTTCTACTTCATAGGTAGCCTGTCACTCTATAAAATGCAATAATGATGCAGCTAATACATCCTGTACAGTTGCTGCTTCAGGTTCAGTTTTGAGAGGTACTCTTGACTTTGCCTCCAGGCATTACCTGACGATATTAAGGCCAAGGTCCTAGATACTTCTTTGGTTAATCAGAATCTCTTTGCTACACCCTCTGCTGACTTGTTTAAGATTCTACAAAACAAAGGTAAAGTTATGCAGGCTCTTGAACACATTTTTATTTCTCCCATCTCCAAATTTCATAGAAACTATTTTTCTAAGAATGCCTTTATTTGTAGGCAACCTCATCAACTTTCTAAAGCAAAAAGAGTTCCTAAGCGCATGTTCTATGACAAATGCATGCAGATTTCTAAAGTTCAAAAGCTCCCTGTGAAGGACAAATATGCCTCCATCTGACATATGTTCTCCACTTCCCCCTTCCCTTAGGCCAAGTTCCCCTTTCGCTCAAGTGTTCATTCTTGCTGATCAGGCCTTCAGTTCTCTTTGGTCTCTAGGCCTTTTAAAGGTCTTTACAGACAACACCACAGTCATGTGGCACATCAACAAACAGGGGACATAAGGTCTTATCTTCTTTGCAGACTAGCCCTTCAGGCCTGCCTTCCTCCATCTGGTAACTCTTCAGGTGCTTAAGATCACTTCAGGGCACAGCATTGTGGCAGATTTCATGAGCAGGTCCAGGACAAAATCTCATGAACTGATGCTTCACAGAGAGGTATTTCTGAACAAAGTGCATTAGTGGGGAATTTCTCATGTAGTTCTTTTTGGCTGTGAGCAAGCAACTTCCTCACTCCTGTTTTAGAGTCTCAAATCATCTTAGTTGGGAATTAAATGAAGGAAAGTGCTTAAATCACCTCAGTGCCTGGTTGTCGTTTTGTTTTTTAGTATTTTCCATTGGTTTCAGTTTGTCTGCTTTAGTGTATAAGCATACTTTGCTTCAGCTTGTAGGCATTCTAATTACAAGAACATCATTTTACAGTCTTTTAAGACATTACATGTTTATTGAAAACCTTTTGGGAATTTATTCTCAAACTCATGGACTCACTTTATTTTTATAATGGAAAATGACGAGGTTTGCAATTTCACCTTACATACTATACCAGAAGGAGCAAACAATCTTACCAAAAACTTGGATGATGTCATTGAACAAGCACAGGTGGTGCTTAAACAATTGAAAGGGAGTTTCAGAGCCCTCCACAAGCATGGTGAAACTTCCGATGTGTTTCTTTCTTCATCATCAGATAAAGAGAAGTTATTGCGGCCGAGACAGACTTCCTTCAGCAGACACTAACCAGATTTCTGCAGGAAGAAGATTCCAATATTTTTTGGAGGTCTGTGCATTGTGGTATTTCAGAAGGCCTGTAAATACCAACAATAACGTTTTTGACTTTAAAGCCAGCTTTGTTGAGCTGGAAAAGAAAGTATTTAAATTCAAAAGTTTATTGTTAGAAAACCACTATTTGAACAAATGTGTTGACCTTAAAGTGGTTCCATTGGGGCTCAGAGTGTATGCATTTCCCCAATGGAATAACTGTTAAAGATAAAATTTATGCTGACATTAAAGACATTTACAATAAAGCTGGTTTAGAAGGATTGAAAGCATTAATTGGTTGGAATACAGACAGACTTAAGCTTCTTAGAGAACAGGTTAACATCATTGACAGTAAGCTTAACAAACATCCTGATTTTCAGGCCTTCCAATATTTATATCAGACTCTTATTGAAAGAAATGAAAGACTTGCCAGTAATATCACTAATAAGAAAAAGAAAAAAGTTGGCCAGAGGCATTAAAAGTTACCACCTTGGTCAAGCCTTTCTTATTAAGGAGAAGGGCCAAAAACATGGTAACCATGTCGATAACAGTCATGAAAAGAAAAACACTGTTTTTAGGAATCTTGGCAGGTTGGACTCCATCATCAACTCTGAGACAGTCAATATGTTATACATGGACATTGGTGAGAAACAGAGACATTTTAACTAGTGAGTCCAGCGAGACTAGTGAATTATCATCTTCCTCTTCTTTACCATTGTTTTTTTACGTCAGTAACAGAGACTTGCAGTCTGCCTCTGAATCAAGAGGGTTTGACTAGGGCTACCGGGAAGAAGGGAAAGAACAAGAGACGCTAGAAAACCATTATCATATTTTCAATCTGAGCAATAATTTATTTTTATTTATTTATTTTACATTTGTTATTTTTTTATTTTACATTTGTTAACTGGGATAGTCCGACTGGATATATGTCCATTTTTAGGGGAGGCCCGGGAAGAAAAGCTCCAAGATTCATAATACACATAGACATATAGCACTTTTAGTAAAACAGTAGTTACATACAGGATGCAGACATGGGAGTACATGTATTTATACTAATAGTATCAAACTTATTCATTCAGGATTATTAGACAATAAGTATCAGTTTATACAGTTACCCTACCTGATATGGAGAGGGTAGAAGGTAAAAGAGACATTTAAATTTAGAGGCAACTAAGAGATTGAGCGGATACTAGTCAGGGTTAGAACAAGGACATAACCAGTGTGATTTGAGGTATTTCTTGAGTTTGTTTTTGAATAGGGTGAGTGATGGTTCTAGGGTTAAGTCAGCTGAGAGTGAGTTCCATATCTCTCCAACAGAGTTGGCAAACAGTGAGTCACCAGCAGAGTGGCTGTATTTGACTGTTTGAACTAGTAGTCTAGTGGATGAGTGGTTGTTACTACAGGGGTTAATAAGATTTCTTAGAGCGGGTGTATTTTCTGGCTGGTAAAGGACTTTGTGGGCTACTGCTAGCCCCTAAGAGATTTAGGTTGTGTCAGTAGTGGGTCTGGTATGGTGTGCCAGTAGCAAATCTGGCTATGTGGTTATAGCAGGATGATAGTTTGTTAAGATCTGTTTTGTTCAAGCTAGAAAATAAAGGTGAGGCATAAAGAAGGGCTGATAGTAGATGGGATCAGGCAATTGCAGTTATAGTGGGGTGAGGAAAGATTTAATCCTATAAAGGGTGCCGAGTTTTTTATTGATAGTTTTTATAGTTTGATTGATGTGTGTGGCAAACCTAAGGTTGTTGTCAGCTATGACGCCCCATAGTTTAGTTTGGGTTTCTGGGAAGATAATGATGCTATTATTTGCAGCTATGTTGAAGAGTGGTGGTGGGGGGGGGGTCCTGATCATAGGGGAGAAGAGAAGAGAAGAGAAGAGAAGAGAAGAGAAGAGAAGAGAAGCAGCTTAGTTTTGTTGGGGTTTAGTATCAGACATTGGTTTGAAAGCCAATTTTCCACTGCGTTGAAGGTGTTTTGGGTTAAAGTGAATAGGCTAGCTGGGGAGGTGGCGGAGCAAATCAAAGTGGAGTCATCCGCATATTGAATGCAGGTAGCATCTGGGATGACTGTATGAAGGTCGTTGATAAAGATAGAGAAAAAAAGAGGTCCTAATATAGAGCCCTAGGGGACTCCAAGCATGATAGGAAGGCATGTTGATAGCTTATCCTGTCAAAGGATGGCCTGTTGCCTGCCCTGCAGATAAGATTCTAACAATTGGGGGGCATGATTGTTTAAGGTTAAGGCCTTCGAGGTGTTTATAAGCATTTTATGGTCAACCATATCAAAAGCCTTAGAAAGATCTAGAAAGAGTGCAGAGGATAGTTTGTTGTTATTACAGTTGTGATTTATAATGTTAGAAAAAGAAAGACAGGCTAAGGTAGTGCTGTGGTGTGGCCTGAAGCAATGCTGAGAGTTGGACAGTAGCTTGTTCTGTGTAAGATAATGCATGAACTGTATACATGTACATACTTCTCCATAATTTTAGCTAGTAGTGACAAAATTGCTATGGGCCTATAGTTTGACAGTTCAGTGGAACTGCTTCCTTTATGTAGAGGTATGACATGGGAGATTTTCCATATAGTGGGGATGGTAGCTTCAGATATATTCTGATTGATTAGGATTGAGCTAGGGTATGCAGTTGCATCTGCAGCCTTTTGTAGATAGTCTGCAGGGAGAAGATCAGCTGCCAGAGTGGTGGGTCTTAGTTTCTTAAGCAGGGTCATGATGAGTTTAGTAGGAACAAGTTGGAAACTAAAGGGCACATGGGTTTTGGTAGTGGTAGTATTTGGATTAGAGCCACTGGGAGTAAGTTGGCTGGCTAGGGACTGGATAGTTTCTGTGAAGAAGTTGTTAAAGGTGTTAGCAGTGTGTTCTGGGGATTTTTGTTTGGAGGCTGAGGGTGGTGGAGTGGTGGTTAGGCCTCGGTGGAGGAGTTTATTTATTCCTGCCCAGAATTTCTGGGGTTTATTGTGGTGTATTTGTTGAAGATGGCAGTGGTAGTTCTTTTTATTTAGAGTTATGTATTATTTAGTGTCATTTCTTAGCTGTCTAAATTTAAGTAGGTTGAGTGGGGTTTTTGTTGTTCAGTAGGTGGCCCATGCTTTGTTTCTAAGTGTAATTTTGGATTTGGTTTCTTTAGAAAGCCACAGTGCATCATTGACCTTGGTTTTAATGGTACGGCTGGGATCATGAGAGTTGAGTACAGCAAGGAATTTGGCATTAAAGTATGAGACAACTTCATCTAGGGGGATATATTTTAGGACTGAGCAATTACATGCCTTGAGTTCATCAACAAACTTATTGAGATTAAAGTTCTTGTTGCTTCTTATAGATCTGTAGGTGGGTTGGTAGGAGTAGTTTACCTTGAGCTTGATTGTATAGGTGAGACACTGATCACTTAGGTCATCAGGTAATGTACCTGATGTGTAATATTGTAGATGGTTATTGACAAGTATCCAGTTTTTTCTGAAACCAAACTCAGTTTGCTTGCTAAGGGTTTATCTTTTTTAC
Organism: Protopterus annectens; assembly: GCF_019279795.1. Taxonomy (NCBI): domain Eukaryota; kingdom Metazoa; phylum Chordata; order Ceratodontiformes; family Protopteridae; genus Protopterus; species Protopterus annectens. The sequence continues at coordinate 868,350,544 of NC_056739.1, read as the reverse complement.
CAGCCAACCGAGCCACTGTTGTCAATACTTTCATCGACTTCAAATTATTTGGAAGGAAGTTGAATTTAAAATATATTCTTAGAATGAAGTTGTGTTCAAAAAAACTAGTACTTATAATCCTAAACTTTCATACACTTAATGTTTTTTCATCTATCTGTAAGGCAGAGCTCCACAGTCTTTTGCATGGTTCTACACACAATAGGTTTAACAACAAGTATTGTAATTTAAGCAAGAAAATAATTGCAGCACTCAGAAGGCTGGTTAGTTACACAGACATTAGATATATGAAAGTAGACAAAGGGCAAGGTATTGTCATCATGGAAAGTAATAAATACAATGAAGCCATCGGTAACCTTTTGTCAGATGATACCAGTTATAAAAAGGTTTCAAAAAATTATGTGAGAAACAGTTATAAAAACATTGATTTATGCCTGTTTGACTTGTTGCATCAGGGATAAATTTCTTTATACCTGTTTGAATTTCTTATGGTGGAAGACCCACAACTGGGTTATTTGTTTGACATACCAAAGATACACCGGGATTTAAAACAACAAAGGCCTATAGTGTCTGCACCTTTTAACAAAACATTCAGCATTTCCGCTTACTTAGATCAATTGTTAAACCCTATAGTTCAGAGAAGTAAACATTGTTTAAAAGATTAATGGATGTTTTTGGGTGAGCTCAAAAACTATAAATTCACTGGTAATGAAACTATGATGTGCCATTGACATTAGTTATTTATATACCTCTATAGATCAGGAAGAGGGTATCACATTTTTTAGGTTATATTTAAGCAAATATTGTAAAGACTGTGGACACAGTGTACCCATTATATGTTAGCTATTGGACACAGTGTTTTTTATGTTCAATAGTAACATATTCCAACAAAAATGATGTGGCCATGGGGGAGCAAGTGGCTCCGGTGTTTGCCAACCTAGTTCTTTGTTGGTGGGAGTAGGAATATCTAGTTAAAATTCCATTCCATTTTTCAATCACATTAACTTCTAAAGAGACATTGATGATTTATTTTTCATTTGGTCTAGTGACAGAAGTACATTGCAAAAATTATTGCAGGACATCAATGACAGTGTGAGTTGGCTTGACTTCACACTGAGTGACTTGTGAAAATTTGTTCATTTTTTGGACATCACAATTGATTTAAATATTGAAAAAAAGAAGTTTTCCAGTACTATTTTTAGGAAAATCACGTTCACTAATAATTATTTACATTACAATAGTTTTCATCCTCCATATATGAAATTGAATGTGTTTCGTGGACAAATTATCAGATTAAGTTGTTTCATTAGTGACGACCAGGTTTTTCTTAGAGGAAACAAACAAAGTTATCAGGTTGTTTGAAGAAAGATATCCCCTTTTGAAATTGATTGTTATCGCTAACAGTGCAAAAGAACAAAGATATGAAAAATTTCCTCCTATTATTAAGGCAGGTTTCTGCATTAAAAAGAATATGGGCAATAAAGAGTTTGTTCTTTTCTTGTTCCTTTAAGTATTGAAGGTGGTAAAATAAAGCAAATTATTAGTGACAACTGAAAAATTTTACTGGGAAATCATGAACTTACAAATGTTATTGGACAAAAGCCCAAGTTTATATATAAAAGAACTAGACATTTGAAGCAGTTTTTAGAAAGTTCATCAAATTTGAGTAAGCTGACGCAGACAGATAAAAAATTAGGAACTCTCCCCTTGTAATGGCTGTTCACAATGCAGATATATTTTGTCTATGAGTAGTTTTTACTTTGAGCATAACAATTATATGTATATTGCAAAGGACAGTTTACATGCAAAACTGAAGGATTAGTTTACGTTGCAGTATGCTCCACGTCTAAGTTTTTCTATATAGGAAAAACTATATGTAGGTTGGCAGACAGAATCAGGTTGCATGTTAGGGCTATAAAAACGAAGGATATCAGCAATACATTAGCTAGGCACTCTCAAAAATGTGCCGATTTCAAGAAATTTTAGTTTATGGTGTTCCAAAAGGTCCGTGGGGAAAGGTTTATTGACACTTCAAATGCATATTTGGAATATTTAGAGCTCAAATGGCAAATATCTTTCAGAGTAGATATCCTGCCTGGCATTAATAAGGTTTTTTTTTCAAGAATATTTGATTGTACACATTTATTATGTTTTAAATAAGTAATGTGTTTCATATTATTATTCTTTTGTTAGGAAATAAAGTAATATATTTTTCTGTTAGAAAATGAAGTAATAGATTTTCAAAAAGAAGTAGACACTGTTCGATATTCATGTAATCTTTGTTCCTTGACTGTCATTGGCTGGTTTGTAATTTAATTGTTTAATTGAGTATATAAGTGGGGTGTTTGAACGTGGAAGTTGTTTCTGAAGAAGTTATGTGAATTAAATTAATAAAAGTGCTTAAATCACCTCAGTGCCTGGTTGTCATTTTGCTTTTTAGTCTTTACAGACAACACCACAGTCATGTGGTACATCAACAAACAGGGGGACATAAGGTCTTATCTTCTTTGCAGACTATCCCTTCAGGCCTGCCCCCCTCCAACTGGTAACCCTTCAGGTGGTTGACATTATTCAGGACACAGCACTGTGGCAGACTCCTTGAGCAGGTCCACGACAAAATCTCATGAATTTATGCTTCACAGAGAGGTATTTCTGGACAAAGTGCATCAGTGGGGTATTCCTCAGGTAGTTCTCTTTGCCTCTGAGCAGGCAACTTCCTCACTTCTGTTTTAGAGTCCCAAGTTCTCTTACTTAGAACATGGACTCCATGTCTTTTTCTTAGAAGGGGACGATGTTGATCGTGTTTCTCTGTTGCAGTCATTACTCTTGTGTTATCCTGCTGGCAGGCTACCCTCAGTCAGCCAGAATTCCAAAGTCTAGATCCAGCGTCAGTTGCTGTCGCCTCTTCCCTGACGTCAGTGCACCAGGAGTATAAAAGATGCAGCCGACGCCATTTTCTTCAGTCTTTCTTGCCGCACAGTGCCTGATGCAAAAGCAGATCACAAGTGCCGGTCGGCCAACTCCTGAGATTTTCAAATCTGAATTTCAGAACCAAAGTCTTCATTAAAGCTAAGTACCCCGTTGGGGAAACTTTTTTCTTGCTCCAGACTGATGTCAGAAAAAGTTAACAATTGTATTTCTTGTGGGAAGCAAATACCTCATAACGATTTTCACTCTTACTGTATTCCTTGCCTAGGCCCTGATCACAACGTTGCTAGCTGTCGGTTTTGTGCTATATTTAACCAACGCACTATTAAGCGTCAGTTCGATTTTGCATTTCATTACTTTGGCCGAAGATTTAATTATATAATGCCATTGGAACAGCCGACGACCGGAGTTTACAAAAAATGCAAGGACAAGGAAAAGGATAGGCATCCAAGGTCCAAAACCGACGACGAGGCCTCCGCTAGGCCAGTCACCGGTTCGCAGGTTCTCAGTGAGGCACTTTCGCAGCCCCTGGTGCCCGCTACCTCAGAGCCACAGGCCGCTTCCAACTCCTACATGAAGCTGACTGGGCCTCTGGTTACTCAAGATATTGGACACTCCAAAATCATTCCCTCAGATGGGTCCGGAGCCGCTGAGCAGGCATCGGCTTCTGAGGGTGTCTTCAGACCTACACAACTATATATTAAGCCATCTTCAGCTTCAAAGACAAAGACTAAAGTAGCTCTAAAGACAAAGAAACAAGTACAGCATTCTCCTACTCAGACTTCCATGCCTAAAAAACAGATGCTCAAAATGGCCGAAGACCTAATTACTTTGATCAGGGGTTCCCATCCCCCTCCTGATAAGAGGCCTAGGCAAGAGACAGAGTATGATTCTTCTGATCAGGTTTCTATTTCCTCTGATTCCTCTTCTGTACAGGATTATTCCATGCTTTCCTATGAGGATTCTGATGCTGAAGAATCCATTCCTTCAGCCTCTCCTGCTGAGGATTATTATTTTGGAGAAACCCTGCATACCATGAGGGAGCATTTTCACTGGGAGAGCCAAAAATATTCTGAATCTAAGAAAAGGCTCAGAGACTTTCTTTTACTACCTCACCACAGATCTCTTGCTATTCCACCTGTTCTAGACATTGTAGATGATGTATTTTCAGAGTCCAGCCTGTCCCCTGACTCTTTACCCCCTGCACCTGCTAAGCCAGACAGATACTACAGGGTCCCAGATTCTCATAAATCCCTATATAATAACCCAGCTGCTGACCCAGAAATGATATCTCAGGGTCCCAAAGGGGTTAAATCTTCCACTGCAAAAAACCCTGTCCCCTCTTATAGGGATTCTAGGGCTCTAGACAGATGGGGGAAAAAGTTTAAACTTCTGCTACCTTGGCTGTAAGGGCTTTAAATTGTCAGTTTCATATGCTTAAATATCAGCAATATTTAATGTCACTGCTTAAGCAGAAATTGTTGACAAATACTGAATGTTCAGAGAACAAGGAAATGCAGGATTTATTGCATGCAGCTGAACAAGTGGGAAAGCATACTTTGCAATGTGGTTATGATTCACTGGAGGCCTCTTGCAGGGCCGCTGTTACAGGTTCTGTTATTAGAAGGCATGCTTGGTTAAAGGAACAGAATCTGCCTGATCATGTTAAAGCAAAATTATTAGATGCTCCATTACAGCATGATACTTTGTTTGGTACTAAAGCAGAAGAGGTGTTGAAAAAAATGGAGGATAATGCAAAATCCATGCAGACAGTCAAGAATTTCTAACAGGTACAACCACCCATGTTTAGCAGGAACTGGCCTTCTAAAAATTGTTCCTTTCTAGTGTCAGACAGACCACAAAGAGGCAGATACAGGAGTCCCAGAGGCAGATCTCAGCCCCAAGGCTCATACAGGCCTAAACAATGGGGGTGCTCCAACCTCCTAAAGCTGAGAAGACAAATTACAACCTTAGAGGAAACAGTCCCAATGACTTTCCTCTGCCAGATCCAAGCACTTTTCTTTTGTAAGCTCCCTTAGGGGGAAAACTAGCACTTTTTTCATCAAATTGGCAAATGGTTACCCAAGACAAATGGGTCCTAAACATAGTGTCCCAAGGCTACAGGTTCCATTTTCACACCCTACCAAGGTCAAAACGTATGCCAGACCTGCCACACAATCAATGGGCAGAGGCACAAAAACAAATTACAGCCCTCATGGACATGAGGGCCATTCAACAAGTACCACAATAAGAGCAGGGGCAAGGATTTTACTCCAGACTTTTCCTAGTGCCCAGAAAGGACAAAACCTGGAGACCAATACTGGACCTGTCTATACTAAATACGTTTCCGGAAGTTCCAAAATTCAAGATGTTGACGCTACAGCAGCTACTGCCCATGCTGGGCAAGAAGGCTTGGCTCCTAACTTTGGACATAAAAGAGGTATACCTGTATGTCCCAATCAGACAATCTTGCAGAAGACACCTCAGATTCATAGCTGGTTCAATGCACTACCAATTCTCTGCACTGCCCTTTGGCTTATCTACTATGTCCAGGGTCTTCACAAAATGCCTGGCACCAGTAATTGCGTTTTGCAGACAAAGAGGAATTCAAATATATCCCTACTTGGATGACTGCCTAATTCAAGCAGATAACAAAGACATTCTTATAAAGCATCCTGCATTTGTAAAAAGATAGCTAATTGGCCTAGGGTACACAGTAAACGAAAAGAAATCAAAACTAGTGCCCTCTCAAGAGATAATATTCCTGGGTGTAGGCTTAAATACAACTGCCCAGATGGCTTATCTCATGCCAGACAAACAAAAGCAACTGACTTCTTACTTCAAGAAATTGTCAACAAAAACCCACTTATCTGCAAGGAAAATCCTGCAGGCCTTGGGTTTCATGGCATCCTGCATTCTACTAATTCCATATGCCAGACTGCATATGAAGAAACTACAATGGTATCTTAAAAGTGTTTGGACTCAGCACTGCCATAGCCTGGAGACAGTAATTGCACTCATTCCCTGCCTGCAACAGGAGTTTCGATGGTGGGCAGAGGCCTGTCACCACAACAAGGGTCTGCCATTCAGTTTACCCACAGCCACAGAGACACTAACAACGGATGCATCAGATTATGCCTGGGGGGGCCCATATGGCAGGAAAATGTATTCAGGACACATGGCCTGCAAATCAGATGCATCTTCACATCAATCAAAAAGAGATGCTAGCTGTTCAAAATGCCCTGACAGCTTTCAAGGACCTGCTTCATCCAGGCCAGCTACTGATAAAGACAGACAATACTAAGGTCACATGGTACATAAACAAGCAGGGAGGTACACATTCCTACCCCCTTTGCAGACAAGCAATGACCTTATGGGACACAGCACTGGCTTTTCAAGTTCACCTGCAAGCACAATTCCTGCCAGGAAAAAATACTCTGGCAGACGAACTAAGCAGAAACCTCATGGATCCCCATGAATGGAAACTAGATCCACAAGTCTTCAGCATGATAACAAGGAAATGGGGATGCCCAGACATAGATCTATTTGCCTCCCCTCACAACTGACAATTGCAGAAATTTTGCACAAGGATTTATCACAAGCAAGCATGGAAAGTGGATGCTTTGTCCTTCAACTGGAAAAATCTAACAGTATATGCCTTTCCTCCACTGCCTCTCCTTCCCAAGGTACTCCTAAAGGTCAGACAAGAGAAGCCAAAAATGATACTGATTGCACCAGACTGGCCACGCCAGCACTGGTACCAAATCCTAAAGAGCTTGTCTCATGGTCCAGCATGGATATTGCCTCAAACTTCTCACTTGCGGACCCAACAAAACAATCACATTCTGCACAGCCAACTCAGGACCTTAAATCTGGCAGCATGGTGGATAATGTAGCCATTCAGAACACTCCTCTTTCAAAAGCTGTTATGGATGTTATCTTGGAGGCCAGGAGGCCCAGTACCAGAAAATCTTATGCAGAAAAATGGAAGAGATTCTGTGCTTGGAACCAGGAACAAGGCATTGACACGTGTGTACCAAATATCCCTCAGATTTTACAATACCTAACTGAGATGCTGAACAAAGGCCTTTCTTTCTCATCAATTAAGATGCATGCCTCTGCCATTTCAGCCCATTACAATATGGAACCACCTATCTTTTCTCATCCATTAATAAGGCAGTAACTCAGAGGGGCAAAAAACATTAGGCCTCCAAGGAGAGCACCAATCCCGGCCTGGGACCTCAATTATGTTTTGGAAAAACTCACACTGCCTCCTTTTGAGCCAGCATCAACAGCGGATATAAAATTCTTATCCAGGAAAACAGCTCTGCTCCTAGCAATAACCTCTGCAAGACGAGTCTCGGAGTTACAAGCACTCACGGCTGTGGAACCTTTTATCATTTTTCATCCAGACAGGGTTTCTCTGAGGACAAACCCTACATTTATGCCTAAGGTGGTGTCCAGTGTGGCCCTCAACCAAACCATTCACTTGGCTACCTTTTATCCAAATCCACAGAACAAGGGTGAGAAAATTCTGCATTCTTTGGACATACACAGGCAGTTGCGCTTCTACTTGGACAGAACTAAAGCTTTCAGAAAGACTGAGCAACCTTTAGTGTCATATGCTGCAGGATCACAAGGAAAGGCTATCTCAAAACAGACTATTTCTAAATGGATAGGCCATTGCATCCATTTCTGCTATTTTCAGCATGGCAAATCAGTGTCTAAGGGCATTAGGCCTCATTCCACCAGAGCAGCAGCCACTTCAGCAGCCTTCCTCAGAGGAGTACAAACCAGATATCTTAGAGGCTGCAACTTGGAGTTCAGTGCACACTTTCACAAAGCACTACCACTTACCTCTTTACTCTAAGTCCAGAGCAGGCTTTGCCACTGCAGTTCTGCACGGCCTCATAGCCTCTCCTAATCCTATTTAGCCCAGCCACCCATCCTCAACTTTGGGATTCAACCCAAGAGTAATGACTGCAACAGTGAAACATGATGAACATAGTACAGTTGTGTACCTACCATAAATGTAGACGTTCAAGTGTATTCACTGTTGCAGTCCAGGTTACCCAACCCCCTTTTCTTTGCTGGGACTTATCCGCACTTCTCTATCCTATACAACCTATGTGGTGTATTTGCTTGTAGATGAAGGAAATGTTATTTTTGTGCATGCATATTTATTGGCATATTTTTTTCAGCCTACCATTTTGGGGGCACCTAACATCTGGGGCAAGAAAAACTGAAGAAAATGGCATCGGCTGCATCTTTTATACCCCTGGCACACTGATGTCAGGGAAGAGGTGACAGCAACTGACGCCGGACCTAGACTTTGGAATTCTGGCCAACTGAGGGTAGCCTGCCAGCAGGATAACCCAGGAGTAATGACTGCAACAGTGAATACACTCGAACATCTACATTTATGGTAGGCACACAACTCTACTTTTTTGTATGCGTGCCTTCCACTTCCTCTACTTCCCAGAGTTCTACACAAGATCAGGAAGGACTAGCCAAGAATATTGTTGGTGAATTCCTTTTGGCCTGGACAGCACTGGTACCCCCTTCTTCATTTGGCAAGGGGAAATCATCATAAGCTATCTCACTGGATGGATCTTTTCACACAAGTCAAGGGGTTTCTTATTCATCCTAAATTGTCCACTGTTCACTGACACTTTGGGTGATAGGGTGATAAGGTTTTGATTCCTTTTAGATGCCACTTTTCTGAGGACATGCTTAAGGTTCTGCATGAAGCCAGGAAACCCACTACCAGAAAATCCTGTATGGCTAAATGCCAGAGAATTTTGGTTTAGTTTCTCAGGCATCACCAGTATCCAATATGAGTGGGGGGGTCCCTTTGGCCCTTTCTTACTTGAGTGAACTGCTCCATGCTGGTCTAGCATATTCTTTTGTTAAAGATCACTTGTCAACTATCTCTGCTTGTCGGCCCTTGAGCCATTGTTGGCCTCTCATTTTGAGGTCAAACAATTCCTTAAAGGTGTCCTTCTTATCAAGCCCCCAAGAAAACAAACCTATTCCTCATGCAATCTTAATTTTGACCTTGAAAAACTGACTCAGGCTCCTTTTGAGCCTACTTCTGCTTCTTCTTCTTTGCAACACTGTCCCTAGAATCCTGTTGTGTTGGTTGCCTTTACTTCAACAAAGAGTTTCTGAACTTCAGGATCTGATGGCAATTCCTCCTTTCTTTGGTTCTTCATAAGTATAGGGTGCCTCACTGCCTCTACATACTAATCTTTCTTTTTTGACCAAGGTGGTCAATGAATTATCCCTTAATCAGTCTGTCCAACTGGTTCCCTATTACTTAAGCTAACATTCAATGTTACGAATGTCGCTTTGTCGACAGCCAAATGTCGAAAAGGCCAAATCCCAAACAAACGGAACAGCGCTTTTTTTCCTAGGGGGAAAAAAATCCCTGGGCAATTTTCGGGCCTTTGCCATTTCCTCCACTGTGGTGCGATGTCGGAGTTGGTATATTTAAGTAGGGGTGGGTGTGGGCGGCACAGCCTACCACATCAGGGGGTGTGGGGGTTGAAGCCCCACTTCATTTTGTATTTGGGCTTTTTTTTTTTTTTTTTTTGTGGACCAGACCGTTTGTTTGGAATTTGGAGTATTCGACATTTAGCTGTCAATAAAGCAATGTTTGAAACATTGAACATTTGCTTATTTAATAGGGAAGCTGTCCAACTTTCTTCCTTTTATCCTTTTCTGCAGTCTACTAGTGAGAAGGTTCTCCACACCTTGGATCTGCACTCACAGCTCAAGTATTATTTGGATTAGACAAAATCTGATCAGCCTTTTGCTTCCTTTCATACCAGAACTTTGGGTTTGGTGGTTTCTAAGTAAATCATCTCCTCCTCAGTTTCTAAGGCCATTTCTTTTTATTATTCTTTTCATGGCAAACAACTTTCAAATTCAGTTTGAGCTCATTCTGTGAGGAAGTAGCTTCTTCTGGAGCTTTCTTCAAATATTTGGATACTAGATCCATCTTTGAAGCTGCTGCTTAGTCTTCTGTCCAGACATTTGCTAAACAATTGAATGTCATTTCTGCTCTGTGCCTTTTCCTCACATCCTTTACAGCTGCTTTGGTAATCTCCCACATGTGATGAATACTGCAACTGTGAAAAGGAAGGACATAGTACAGTTGTGTAAAATCTCACCATAACAGTAGATGTCCTGCTTTTACTGTTGCAGTATTCAGTCCCTCCCTCCTGTCCCTTTATTCTCTTTCTTCTGTTGGGAACACGTTGCTGGCCAAGGGGTCTTTGCCTTTCTCATTCTGCCTGGATATGCATGTTCTCTTTTCTCCTGGAGTTGCTCTAGCTCACCTTGGGAATGTCAGTTCTGAGTATTGAGTGTACGTACATCACCTTTATGCCCTATACCTGTACATTAAGAATACATCTGACATACAGCACTGGGAAGATGTAAAGGCTTTGGCATACTGGCTGGACATTGCACTATCATTGGCAGGAGATCTCATATGTGATGATTGCTGCAACAGTGCTATAGAAGGACATCTACTGTTATAGTAAGAGTTTAGACAACTGTGCTATCTATCTATCTATCTATCTATCTATCTATTTATCTATCTATCTATCTATCTATTTATCTGAGGCATTCACTGATTTCCACTGATTGCCTCTCTGGTTTCTTTGCATTCCACGTGGTTTACACCCCTTGTGCTATTTCCCTCCCCCACTACAAAGTCTGTATTAGAATCCTGCTGAGCATGGAGCCATCTTTAAATTTCTAGTCTCCCACCAGGACATAAGTGCTCTTCAACAGTTACATTCTGCTTGCTGGTAAGCCATTAGACCTCAGGAATTTGTTTAAAGTGTTCAGATTTGTAAAGTAATACTTATTTTTTTCTCTTGTCTTGTTTGGCTCTGCCCTGCTCCGTTCACCCTCGCTAATGATTGGGCTCTCTCCGCTCCGCTGCCCTGCCCCCTATTTCCTCCCGCCCCCACTACCTCTACATTTATAGTAATCACAGCCACACCCACAGCTCACCCTCACATCACCTCCACCAATCACAGCTCCTCAAGTCATATCACATTATACCACACCAACTTGCTCCACACAAAATACTCCCAATCACTCTCATTCCCACTAGGCATTTTTTACATCACCCACACTACTTCCTCATCCACATATAGTGCACCCTATAATTCCTATTCAGACCCCCCAACTAGAAACAACTTAAACTTTATAACCATGACTATCACACAACTAAGTCTAGTCTGTCTTCTCATAATTCTTTACAACACCACAAGTTATCACTCTAAGCAATATCCCTAAACTTAGTAGCACAACACTGCATTATGCACTCTCGTATACAGACACCACACATTATAATAATATCTGCCCACAGTTATTCAAGAACTACAAAACGGACCAATTCAGAACTAAACACATATGCTGTTATTCCTACTCCAAAAAAACACAGTACTTTCTCACACTCCTCACCAAACTCCAACATCTGTATAACCATTCATTACATCCGAGTGACACCTCCAGGTGCATCTTCAGTTACCTCCTACTGCTCCTCTAGGCGTCAAATATTACTAGTTCATACTTGCATTAATAATTCTAAAACCATGCTACATACAAGGCATCTGAATATTTTATCTTGAAGCATATATGATGGCAAACACAATTGTGTTGATATTTGACCTATGTTAGTGAGTATTTGTTAGAATTGTAAGGTGATAACTTCATTTTTTTAAAGGCTCAAGCCACGCCCACTGGGAGTTAAAGGTATACACCCAAAAGAGCTGTACTGGAGGGAATGAGTTAACTCCAGGCTCACCATAAGTGGGGATATCCACCCCAACCCAGGCCCAAATTCATCCTGTCCAACACAAACTTCTCCTACACAAATGTCAGAACATAACACCCCCACTTTCTTCATCCCTGGGCAAATCAAAAACAGCAGCAAAATCAACCATCTTTTAATGCTAAATATTAATATTAGAAGTATCAAAAATAAAATACCTGAACTCCAGGCCACAATAGCACTCTACTCCCCAGACATAGTTGCTTTAACAGAAACCTGGCTAAATAAAAACATAGCTAACTCAGAAGTTCTCCCTACCAGCTACAATATCATTAGACATGACAGACCACTTCGTAAAGCGGGTGGAACTGCCTTACTGTACAAGTCCAACTTAACTGTCCATCAATTACCAAACTCCTACCCCTCTCCCAATAATTGGGACATACTTATCTCACAACTTCAACTTCACCGTAAAAAGGTCATCACCACAATTGTGATCTATATTCCACCTGGGAATACACCTGCTAGTCTTGAAGACTTCTTATCCAGGTGTTCTTCCACATACTCACAAGAAAGCCTTATTCTGGGGGACTTCAACCTAGATTGGTTCACCTGTATATCAGAACCACCAAGTTATCTAATAAATTTCCATGGCTACCAGCAGCTAGTCCAAATTCCAACTAGATGTGATAAAAAATCTAAAAGGGAATCCATCCTTGACTGGGTCCTAACTAACAACCCCACATTGTCTCCCAGACACCTTAAGTGACCACAACATTATATACTTTATACGTAGTAGAACAAGCATATGCAAAACCACTAGCTATATATCCACTAGAAACACAAAACAATTCTCTCTTGAGGTCCTCAACACTTTACTCTGTAACTGTGACTGGACCCCCCTAAAAACCCTCCCACTTGACCAGGCTGTAGCATATTTCAACAAAACATTTCTACAACACCTAGACACTGTCGCTCCATTGCGCAAAATCAAGGTTAGAACCTCTACAAACCCCTGGCTCTATAAAGAAACCAAACAGATCCTCAAATGCAGAGACACTGCCTTGCTTTACTATCAAAAAAACAAAGAAACACAAAGCCTAACTAAGTACCAAGAACTGCGCAACCGTGCAAAAAAATGCAATAGGCTGGACAAAAAATCCTACTACACAACATTACAAACTAAATACCAACGCAACCCACAAAAAATTTGGAAAAATGTAAACCAGCTACTAAAATCCACCCAAAAGACTACCCCCAAACCAACCACCCCTGACACTAAAGTTCCCATCGAAACACAATTCAGCTCCCACTTTGTGAACTCAATTCTATCCTTAGTATCACAGGACAGTTCCTTCCTCACTACCCCCCCCCCCCAACACAAATAACATTAATACAAGCTTTACCCTCAAAACAGTTTCCACCACTTCAATCAAAAGCATGATCTCCAAACTAAAAACCTCATCAACAGCAGCCGACCTACTCCCCAGCTATTTCTTGAAACTCACAGCAGATGCTATTGCTGTCCCAGTCTCCACTCTGATAAACAGATCAATTGTTGAAAACTATGTGCCCAAACTCTGGAAAATATCCTATGTTACACCCATACATAAAGGCGGGACCTCCACTGAACTTAATAACTATAGACCCATTGCTTTACTCTCCCCCCTGGCCAAAATCCTAGAAAAATGCATCCATACCCAGATGCTAAACTATCTCCTAGACTGCAACATCCTGTCACCTACTCAGCATGGTTTCAGACTTGCCCATAGTACCACTACAGCCCTCCTCTGATTCACAGACACAGTAAACTGTCTCAAAAATGAAAGCCTACAAGTGTCAACTCTTTTTTTTGGATATGTCCAAAGCATTTGACACAGTCTCACAACAAATCCTGCTAAACAAACTAAACCAATATCATCTATCAAATTCCACTCTTAGCTGGTTCCAAAGCTACTTAACTGAGAGGTAACAAGCTGTGAAATGGGAAAATTCTCTCTCTCTCCTCAGCTGCCCATAACTATAGGAGTCCCACATGGTTCTGTCTTAGGACCACTACTATTCACAGTCTTCACAAATGACCTCCATACCTCCACACAGCATGCATCTATCATTCAGTATGCAGATGACACTACCTTAATCTGTGCTGCACAAAACATTCCCACCCTCCTGCAAACAACTCAACTAGCATTCTCTGATGTTGAAAACTACCTTACCAAAGCCTAACTTATACTCAATCCAAAGAAAACTCAGCTTATGATTATAACCAGTTCTAACAAAAACACTAACAGTCAATTCACTATCTATTCCACAAATGCTACTCCAATTGCTCCAGTGGCACAGGCTAAGTTATTGGGAATAACCATAGACTCCCACCTAAAATTTTTAGTCATCTCAACTTAACTATTAAAAAAGTACATGCCAAACTGGGGTCACTCTACCGTATCAAACCATTTCTTACCAACAACACAAGATCAGCCATTTCTCGCTCCCAACTTCTATCCACCCTACTCTATGCATCTCCCATTCTGACTAATCTCAACAAAACTGAACTAAGCAAAATGGAAGCCTGCTATAACAGAAATGCCCACTTTGCTGCAAATTGCTCATATAGAACTCATCACTGTACTGCTTTGAGACAGCTCCATTGGCTTGAACTGCCCACTATCTATTACCTCCCCAATAAATGTCCTGCCCCCAAAAACCTAGTACAACATCACTCAGTCAAAAGGCCTCTTAGATCATCAAGTAAACTACTACTAGAAGTCACCAACAGCTACAATAGCTTTGGAGATGCACTATATAGTAGTTCAGTGGCTAAAAAATGGAACATCTCAAGCAAAGTTGGCAGTGCCATGACTGCTCCCCAGGCTAGTGAAAGCGAATAACTTATACATACTAAATCTAGAGCACTTGATAATAGTTTTCAATCTTACTCACAAACACTGGCTAATCTACAATGTATGTACTGTACCTGTGTACTATGTATGTATTTTACCTGTGTTCCACATTTCAGCTGTACACCACAAATCTATTAATTACCTTTATTTTTAAAATTAATATTTTTTGTTTGTTCTCTCCACTGTAACTGTTTATGTGCTGCATACCACTGTAAAACATGTCTCTTGTAATTTGTGTGTATACTGATCATGTCTAAATAACTAAATTTGTCTGTAATTTTTCTTTGTGGAGCTTTTCTCCCTGGGCCTCTGCTGAAAAAGGGCCTTTTCGGCTCAGTCAGACACCCCGGTTAACAAATGTAAAATAAATAAATAAAAGACTGATATAGACAGATATATAAAAGGTATTCTCAGAGGCCACTTCCAACTCCCACATTTCCACAGCAAAATGCACTAACTTTGATGTCACAGTACCTTGGGGCAAGTGATATTTTGTTTGGGGAGTACATATTCGGATTCCAGAGTTTGCATTTGGTTTGTTGGTCATGCTGTTAGGTGACTGAATTCTGCATTATTTAAACAGTCATTGTACATCTTTTCCAGAATATAGAGATATTTACTTCAACATAGGCACCAGTGGAAGGATGGACTAAGATTTTGCACTATCCTGCATTAAGTGTGCACTCAAGTACTTCTTGTAGAGAAACATGCAAACACACACGTACACCCACACACACACACACACACACACACACACATATATATATATATATATATATATATATATATATATATATATATATATATATAGACAGAGAGAGAGAGAGCAAGAGCTGTACGTGTGCATGTGGAAACACACAAGCATACAAAGACATATATCTCACAGGTATGTGGTATACATACTTTTTCATACACGTGCATGCATATTTATATTGCTGCAGTTAATTTTATATGTATATATCTATATTTACATACACACGTGTGCATGTGTTTATAGATCTACCTCACTAGTTTGACACACTACAATGCTGACAGCAAGAAAGTTGACATTGGAAATGCCGACACTAAGCTACACATATGCAAGTAAAATCCTCATTGCATGCAACCAGCAAAAAACAAAATAACATAATTTTTTGCATGGGGGCAAGCTGCCCCCCCCCCCCATCCTCCAGTTATTATATATACTAACTCCGAGACTGCACAGTTCCCAGGAAAATTGAATATTCCCTCACCCAGGGATTGTCAATCTCACACAACTGTTGACCTTTTGCCTATGTCAACCTTTTGCAGTCAACTTTCTTACTGTCGACAATTAGGTGTGTTGCCCTATTAAGGTGTTACCATATATAATTTCTATATATATCATATCTCAATAATTTCTACTGTTGTCTAAATCTTCTCAGTGACTTCACTTCATAAATGTAATATTTGATTCATAACAATGTGCAATATGGAGTTGTAAAACAAGGTCTTCTACAATTCAGTGTAATATTCTGTAAAAGAAACCTTAAATCTCTGCAAAAAAACATTGTTTGTGGGCTATACATTTATGTAATTTATTTTTTGACACTAATACTGAAAAATCAGAAAACTGAGTGCTACTTGAAATGCAATTTGCTTAATTTTTTTTCATATTTTATGCAGGTAAAACTTAATTGAGGTTGAATCAGGTGATGAATGTGAAACCATTACATGAAGCAAATGAATTAATAGTACCCTGTTTTTGCACTAGGCATATGCTTTAATTTGTGGAACACTGCTTTAATGGTCATTGCTAGTATATTTCCATGTACTTTGAAGGTGAATACAAATCTCATTAATCTAGGTAAAGGATACCTTGGTGACAGGCAAATTTGTAAGATCATGACTTCTTTCATGAATAAAATTATGTAAAATTTGACAGATGACCCAATAGTTTCCAGTGGATTTTCATTTTTTATGTAGTCAGTCGAATTTCTAGAACAACTTTTGACAATAATGTCATCTCTTTTCCCCATAACTGTCAAAACCTACTTTTATTTTCATGTCTTACTGGAATGTAATGAAATATGATTCTTGCATGTCAGTAAGCAAGCATTAATGTCTGAAAATCTTTTCCAGTGAACTGATGAGGAATAACTTCAAATTCTTCAGAAGAAAATGAAGTATGCGGAAACATGTGCATTGAGAACAAATACGGATAGTTTATTTATTAAGAGCATAGCACACAATGTTATATTTTGTATAGTTTAAGTGTAAGGGAACAAACATGCTGGAGACATAGACTATCTAGAATTTTTTTTTTTTCATTTTAGAAGATAAAACAGGAATTGTTGCTGCACAATCCCCAACTATCTCATATTTGGCAGGAAGATACTGAGGCAAGCAGCAGGGCAGTGACATTTCACAATTTTTAATGCTATGTGTGACATTTCACAATTTTTAATGCTATGTATAATGGTACAGCAGCCCAGTCTAGTGGAGCAAAGGCATCATTTCTGGTACTAGTGACCCAGATTCATGAATGAGTCCAGGCGACTGGTAAGGTCAGTGAGCAGATCATGGTGGTGGTCATGAAGTCTTCTCCTCCTTGGCAGAAAGGTATAAGTAATGAAGGCAGCATGGCAGGACATACATTTACCTGGCTAACACTCTTACACTGAGCACACAGAAAACAGATGCACATAAATGCAGAACGTCCTAGCCTGATTAATACAACCCCAAACTCAAATCAGCGCTAACCTGTAAAGACAAAAATAAAATGAAACAAAAAATAAACACTTACTACATCTCACATTCAGTTTAGTGTAAAAAATAAATAAATAAACCGATAACTTCACACAGGGCAGACACAAAATGCATATTCCTAACCACCAAGAAACATGACTTCCCACCTAAATCAGCCTTCTAGAAACAGCATCAATAGCAGGAGGAAATAAATTTAAAGAATAAAACATTAAATAAGCATTTAATCCATGTGATGAAACATCCGCTCGGGGTTAATGCTCCAGTATCAAAAGCAAAAACTAAATGAATAAACAGTCCACAAAGGAGCAAAACAATGAAGAGGAAAAATACTTGAGTAAAAAGTCCCATATGCTGAAAAATACAGCATAAATCAAGCGTAGTCCACAAAAATCAAAAGTTGGTTAAAAACTGGTTTATTACTGCAGAGGTTAGCGCTTTCGCAAGTAGCTTCTTCAGACCATATACAAACAACAACACTCATTAGCCATTTAAATACCTAAAAGAGCGGGAAAAATATAATCCTTAAAGGTATATCCATTCATATAATAATATTCAAGGACAGCAATGATTCAAAACATATAAACAGCAGTAAAGAACTACAACGAAACATATCACTGTAAAGTTAAAATGTAGCTCACATCAATTCATCTAAAATGTACAATGTACCTATAAAAACTGACATTAAGATGTGAAAGAGACATGGTGATGTGACCATGAACACCAGATAAACATTATTTCTTGTGTCCTAACCTCCTCATTTTCAGCAGTGGACGTAGAGGGACCTTCCCATTGAGCCCAGGAGGCACATCTGATCTGAACTTAATGATCTAATGTGTCTCTCTGGCTTCTGTGTATGTTTCAACATCCCCTCTCCTATGGGACCTCAAAATCTGTTCTAATATTCTAAACCTAAAGCTATGTCCCTCTCCTTCAACATGAATATGTTTCGCAAGTGCGTTGAACATATACAACTGATGCAACCAAAGGAGGACAGTGGGAAACTACCCTCTTCCAAAAACACAGAAGGAATGGAAACATGGAATGTGTGGTGCTCCTGTGTGTGACGATTGAAATATTTTGTATTATAGAGTCAGGGAACTAAGTTCATGACTCTTGACTTTCCTGTTAATCATGAAACTCTTTTTATTTCATAATATATATATATATATATATATATATATATATATATATATATATATATATATATATATATATAGCATATGTAGAAAAAGAGAGCTCTCAAGTGTTCATTTTAATGACAGCATGTATGCTTTGCTTTTTAAATAATATTTATGAGCTGGAGTGTATGCATATGCGGAGTAGGTAAGTGGATTTAGGCTAGTTTGGGGTAGGAGGGTTTTTGCAAGTGTTTGCAGGTTAGATTTAGAGAAAGGCTAAGTAAGACAATAGATTTAGTATGGTGCGTGTGTGTGTGTGTGTGTGTGTGTGTGTGTGTGTGTGTGTGTGTGTGTGTGTGTGTGTGTGTGTGTGTGTGTGTGTGTGTGTGTGTGTGTGTTGATGCATGTGGTGTGTCTGACCCTGACTTATGTAGTGGTAGTTTTATGGAAAGGGTTTTTCTAAGCTAAGGTGCAGAGTTAGGATTAGGGGTATATGCAGAGCTAGGGTTAGGGTTAGCAGACCTTAATAAGGTGGTGCAGTGGGATGAAGCAAATTCCACTTAAACAAGTAGGGGTGGCTGAAAGAACCTATGTATAAGTACCAGGTTCATATTAGTAGGGAGCCTATGCATATACCTCCAAATGAAGCTTCACAGAAAGAGCTAGGTAGTGGCAGCAGCTTCTCAAAAGGTACTGGACTTTCTCTGAAAGTGGCTACTTCATGTGAAAATATGTCTGTAGTACTAAGTTTAAATCTTAGAAGCAATTGTTAAAAATGCTAGATTTCTGTTGGAAAAGAACATTAGGAAGATCACAGTTCAAGCAGATGTATGCATAGTTCTCAGGCCCCCTTATAGAACTAGATTCTCAAGACCAGGGAGTGTTTGTATATGTAGACAAAAATTACTATGCAGTGAAAAAATCCCTGAAGGAAAGATGGAAGTGACGCAGCTTTTTGTATTCCCAAAGGCCTACCTTTGGGTTGTTCTGGTCATAATATTCCATTTTAGTCTATTTTAGTGTAAAGTATACAAAATGGAGTTTTATACAAAAAACAAAGTTACTGGCTAGACATTTAAAAAGATGTGACAAGGGGACACTGCAAGATCTGAGCAATGTCAAAAGACAAGACAAAGCTAAGGCTAATGTGATACCATTACTTAATTACTATTGAACTGTTTCAGGCAGCCGTGAATCTTGTAAGGCCTTTTAGTATCTCATCCACAACAGGTAACCGATATATACTGGTGATGTTTGAGTGTGGTAGTGGGTACCTGAAGTAGTGGCATTGTCCTTTACGGAGGCAGAAAAGCAGGGAAGGTTTTCCCTAAGAACTACTGATGGTAGACACAGAGTGGATAACTTCATGTCAGACATATTAGCTCTGCTGTTTTGTTCATGGACAGGTCATGGAATAAAGCACTTGAAACCAGTACCCTATCATCTGCAGGTTTGGTACTGCTGCTTAATTCTGAAAAACATGCTAGAAGCAGTTTGGTTCAGTTTTAGTGGGCATAGGAAAGGTATGTCCTCCCCATCTTCTTTGCATATAGGAAGGTGCTCCAAGAATCCCAAGGTTTTTCACTAACCACACTACCTGATGATCACAAGCTGAGGGAGCTCCTAAACCTAATTTGTGATGAATGGGAAGATGAGGGTGAGTCTCACCAGAAGTCTGTGGAAATGTACTGAATCTCAGCACTAAGCTTAGGAAGCTAATGGTGTAGCAC
This sequence comes from Protopterus annectens, assembly GCF_019279795.1. Taxonomy (NCBI): domain Eukaryota; kingdom Metazoa; phylum Chordata; order Ceratodontiformes; family Protopteridae; genus Protopterus; species Protopterus annectens. The sequence continues at coordinate 868,330,350 of NC_056739.1, read as the reverse complement.
AAGATCACTTAGCCTAAGTACAGCAGCAGCAAAAGGTCTGGTGTAAGCGAACAGTGAGAACCTGATAATCGATACTCTTTTAGAAATGCAATTGTACTTACTCCTATATGAAAACTACATTGCAGTCAACACTGAAGAATCCCTTCACCGCTCTGAGGAAAATGGGAAGATGACTGATGATAGTATTGTGGTAGAGGTGACAGGCAGGAAGAAGAAACACAAACTGTGTCATGTCAGCATGGTGAAACCCTTCCATGCTAGACAAACACTAGTACTAGGTAATGCAGTGGGTTACAAGAGGATGTGGTGTGGGTGGGTGTGATCTGGTAGCAGATCTACCTCTCTATCTATCTATTTATCTATTATTTATTTATTTATTTTGTTCACCAGGAAAGTCCGACTGGGCACGGGACGCATTTTCAGCTCATGCCTGAGGAGAAAGGCTCCAATGTACAAAGAACATTAATATAGGGTTGCCACCTTTTCAAATGCCCAAAGTGGGACATTTTTGGTACAAACGCCAGATTTTGCAGGCCAAAACATACCCATGGCCAGTACAAAGGACAGAACTTCACTTTTTTGCATAAATAAAAGCATATTCTTGTAGCATTTTAGTTGCTTATTCTGTTTCTTATAACATTTAGGTGTTACAGATACATAATAACTGTTTTATGCAACTATTACATAAAATATATGAAATAATTTTGTCCTAAAATGTCAGGACATTTGCCATTTTTACAATTTTTTGGCAGGACACAACTGCCCAAAGAGGGACTGTCCCTTGCAAAGTGGAACAGGTGGTAACCCTACATTAATACAGTGACGCTAACATTTGAAAGGCAATGATATACTCTAGTATTTAAAACATTATCCAAAAGAGGGTGAGCTGCATTTCAGATCTGATAAAATATACAGACAGACAGACTGTTGCTATTTTCATCAGAAAGCAAAATGAAGTACAAGTGATGCAGTGATGAGACAGAACTGAGAAATAGTACACAAGGGTAGTTGAGGATGAAGGGGTACAACAAAAGGGGGGAAAGAAGGTGTGTTGCAGTACAGGTAGGAATTGGAGGATATGGACAGCAGTGAGTAGGGATGAGACCAAAGCAGAGTGATGTGCTAATCTGGTGCAGCACATTTGCAGAGCCAGGAGTTGAGTAAGTAGTTTGATGACTTTAGCGACCAGTCTTATCTTACTGTTAGGGAGATGGAGTTCCAGGTTTTTGACACTTGATGGGAAAAGAGGGAAAAGCTTGCAGAGCTATTAGGTTTTGCTACATGTAGGAGGTCTTTGTCAGAAGAGCGCAAGCTTCAGGTTGGGTTGCATGGTTGTATAAAGTTGGCCAGAGATGGAGAGCCATTTGGCTTGGTCATTAGACTGTGGATAATAGGGACTTGGGAGTATGTGACTTGGTGAGGTAGTTGAAGCAACTAGAAGTCTCTGAAATCCCAATGGTGCTGTGGTCTATGGGGGTGGGGTGGCTGTAGACTGTAGTGCTCTTTGACATTGCTTAGCTGAGTCAGTGCAGTGTTTGCCAGTATTGGTGCTGAGCAGGGGAGAGCAGGCAGTAGAGGATAATGTCAGTATGACATCATGCAGTGTTGGATAGAGAGGGTTTTGCTTCACAGAGAGTGCTTAGTTTAGGGTGTATTTTCTTCACTGTATGTTGAATGTGGAAGTCAAACTTTAGGTCTTTGTTTATGTAAACTCCTAGTATTGTGGTGTTGTTGGGATAGATAATAGTGAAGGATACTTTCTATATTATGAGGTATTTGGAAATGAATTAGTTTTATTTTGTTAAAGTATAGGAATAGCTGGAGGGCAGTTATGCAGCGTTGTTTTACCCATAGTGAAGGATTCCTATAAGCAGAGCAGACCAATATGAGGGGGTCCTGCAAGGTTTCTTGGATTTTCTAGAATGCTTGCTCAGAAGCTGGTGCCCAGATAGATTTTATCTAGCCTATTCTTTCTGGTAGGGGAGAGACTAGCAGTTTTGTAGGAAATCAGGGATGTTTGCTGAGCAGGTAATGGTGGAATCATCCACTTACAGTACTAAGGTAGCATTCTTACTGGCCAGATCAAGTTCATTAACAAAGAGTAAGCAGAGTGGCCAGCTTTGTTGATGAGAAAGATATAACAATTTTTCCATAAAGGTGTATAAGATTTGTTGATACAGTGGTTTACTACAACTGAGACCAGGTAAGTTATGTCCTGTGCTGCCATTTTGACTTGGGTAGTACTGTCACAGCAGCTGAACTCTACACAGGTTCAGGAAATTTAAGTAGTGGTATTACAGTTTGGGACATGTTTACTGCTAATCCAGGATGTGCCCAACAGTGCAGACACATTAATCCAATGGTCAATCAAGCTAGCTTCTTTCATGTTGTCAGAACAAGTTAAGCAAACCATGTGTGAGGAGCTGATGGAGATATTGAGGCTGGGATTAATCCAGAAATCCAACAGTTAGTAGGCATCACTAATGGTGTTGTTGCCAAGAAAGAGTGAGAGCACCAGGTTCTGGGAATACTGTAGCAGAGTAAATAGTCACATACAAGCAGGTACATGTCCTGTTCCCATTCCCAGGCCAGATAATGATTACACAGCTAGTTGGGGCTAAGCGGCAAGAGAGAGGTCAGCATTTGTTACCCTGATGAGTTTTATGAATTTAGCAAAATACCATTGAAATGAATAATGTCCCAATAACGTTCCATTGGTTGGCAATAGAGTGTATCCTAACAGAAACCGGAGATTATGTACTTACTTATATTTGTGATATTGTAGCATTTACTCAGTTATGGGAGTGGCACGTGTGATATTTGGAGAGGTGCTGAGCAGATTAAAAATGGACAGTTTGACTGTTAAGCTAGACAAATGCCAGAAGTAATTTACTTTGATCATCTGACAGATGGTGGCAAAATTCATCCAGAACTTGCCAAAGTGGAAGATATTCAAAATGCTTTCCCCTCACTACAGTACCAGTGTCTCTCCCCTCATGGACCTTACCAGAAAGAATGGGTCAGATAAAATTATCTGGGCACCATCTTGTGAGCAAGCATACCAGAAAATTCAAAATACCTCGAGAGGACCCCTCATATTGGCCTACTCTGCTTAAAGCCAGGAGTTAATAGTGAAAGGTAGATGCTTCAGACCATGGCCTGGGTGGAAGAGTAAAATTAGCCAGATCACTGCAAAGTGAGAAACAAAAGTAGGGTATCTTTGCTCCGTTATCCAGGAGAAGACTCGTATGCAGCTATGGAGAATGAATGTTTAGGAATAGTGTGTGTTCATCAAATGCTTCGATCTTACCCATATAGGAAACAATCCACCATTATTAAAAATCATAATCCATTGCTTGTGGACACATTAGTAAACTTTCTAAGTGGAATCTGGGGCTGCAGTTCACAGTTCTAAAATATGACAACCGGCACTGGAGTGATCACAACAGTACTAATTTAGATGCACCTTTAACCCTTAACCTTTGTTCTTGATGCTGTCTTTACTAAACTTAACTGAGTTCTTAAAAGTGTGGCGAGAAATGTAGAGATGTGGTATTAAGGTAAAGCAAATGGAATTGCTTTCAGAAGAGAAATGCAACAGACTTGCAAAATTATTTTTTAGTAAAACGTACTGAAAAGTACATTGCTGTAAATTAAATGCAATTATAAACCCAAAAAACAACACAAAGGCTGAGTAAACAACCACAACTAATAAGAACAAATTCACTGGGATCCACAGAAAGACGAACAGTTTGTTGTCCCTATTTTGGTGTCAGATCTTTCTAATAATTGTTTTATGCTGTGATCCTTCGTACTAAAAAATTTTGCAGCACTTCCTAAAATCTGTCCTAATTCTTTGTGTCCATTAATAATTCTCCAGTTATTACTGAGTATCTTCTCAATTACAGGGGCATCCATGGACAGATCTATAATACATTGTGGAACTGATTATCTTCTTAATTACAGGGGCATCCATGGACAGATCTATAATACATTGTGGAACTTGATTGTCAATTCCCAAGTCTGACAGATTATTCTTTTTCTCAAAATCATGTAATAAAATAGGAGGAAATTGAGTACTTCTTTTAATTTTAATTTCATTAGCTGTCTTTTCTAGTAGACTTAAAGGATAACACCTGTCTAAAAAAAGTGAAGTAAGAAAATTAACCTCTTTACCAAACATTTGTATAATTTGTTCTTATTAAATGCAATTATATTTTGACTGAAAGCATGTAGTGTCAAATATTAAGTGTTGGCCATGGTGCAGACTATCACGCCTACCCATAAAGCCATCTATCGGGGATTATTTATTTGAGGTTTCTGATTCCACCAACAGTGTTACTGCTATCTGCCCTTGTGGGGCTAAAAGAGTGAAATGCAGTGAAACCTTATAAGAGCAGAGTGCTGTCACTGCACTGCAAGCAGATTTCAGTGACATCACACATACTCATATTGTCTACAGTCAGGAAGGCTTTGGTGGATGCAATTTTGTGTGGTGAAGACTTTTGTATGTAAGCTTAAGCTGGAGCTTTTCTTTCTGGGCCTCAGCTGAAAATGGGCACTGTCCCAGTCGGACCATCCCGATAAACAAATGTAAAATAAAATAAATAAATAAATACACTTTTCTTATCTAGGGTCCTAATTTTGAGCAGTGTTGCACTAAAGTTTGCCATATTTGTATTTGTATTTACTAGTTTTGTGGCTGGAATACTCTGATGTTACCGACAAAGGCAGTATGAGGGTACAGAATACCTTAACCTACATGCAACTGTACTATGAATACAGTTGCAGACATCCCTGGTGAAACTTGATGGGGGTGGGGGTCTTCCATTGTACTCCTGGCTGAGATGCATTGGATCCCATCACAATGGTGCCAGTAACCAAATCAGTTCTTAGTTTATTGCAGCAGTATTCTCACTGATGGTGGGATATTGCTCAGGACAAGTTTCCTTCCAGCCTTAGATGCATACTAAGGGAGCTCCATTATGTCCCTCTTCATATAGGCTTAAGGAGGTAGATCACAAGTCATTCACACCCATACTTTCTGAGAATGTAGTAAATTCATTATTATTCAAGTGAGTTTATATCTTATCACTATCTTATAGATTTTACAGTGATGTAAAATACAGTCAGGAGCTTTCAGGTATGGTCTTAACATTTTTTTCTAGAGTTTTTTAATGTATTCATATATGTTTGCTTGCCAATGACTGGCAACTATTTTGGAGACTTCCTCTTTCCTCCCGTCTGCCATGACCTTTTTCTATCTCCACTGCAACTGTCTTAACTTGGAGGTATCCTTACTGACACAGGTGCCAAGTCAGAAGTGACTGGTTATGATCTTTTAGCCATGGAGGCCTTTAACTGTGCTGTAGTTCTTGAGTATTTGTTCAATATCTAGGAAGCACTGATGCATTGTATTCACTTATGTAGCTTCAGCCATGGCATTCTTATATCTGAGAGCTGTTCATGCTGTTTCCTGCAGTTATATTGCTGTCCCCCTATGGGGATTGAAAGTCCAGTGATAATTTTCCTGATAATCCCTTTACGATAGGAGGCCCAGGTTTAGGCCACTTATTTCAACCATGTAGTTAATTGTGGCTTTGCTCACTTGGCTAACCTAAGTTACTAATGCCGTGTCAAAGGTTTTATCACTTCCCAACAAAGATTTGGCAAAGTTTAGAACTTCTTCAGAAAATATTTGTGTTTTCCATTTCATTTTAAAACTTTAAAACTGAAAAACTTGAGAAAAAAAACAGCCACTCATTGTTAAGTAATCTGTCCAGAAATGTAACTTCAAGTGCTTAATCTGCTGCTTCAAGAATCTACTGGAAGATGCAATCAGCATGATACAGCTCTAACTAAAATGGAAGATCTAAATGAAAGGCTACCTTAAATTTATTCAGTTACATTTTACAAACCCAGTTTAAAAGGATTATTAACGCATTTAAAGAAAACCCATCAGATAACATGCTGCTACAGTTCATTGGCTAAAGAGAAACAAGGTCACAGCAGAAGCATAATTCATATTTATTTAGCACATTCTCTGATAATACTGAACAAAGCCTTCCTCGTTATCCCAACTTATGTTTATTTTTTATTTTCTTTGAGTTAGAGGCGGGCACATTTATTTCATTAGATGTGTTTAATTTGTAGTTTGTTTCAAAGAATGCATTCCAGCATATTCACTGAAAAGTGAAGTTTTTTTTGCACTAATATGTTGCTGACACTACAGATGTCACTGACATCAGCTGTCCCACCCTTGAAAGTACTGTAGGCAGATTAACTAATCTGCATAGGTGTAATTAAATTTATATCAACTTTGCTGTTCCACTCAAGAACACAAAGTCCTGTTTGTATAATGATATATTCTCTGTAGATTCCCAATCAATAACTCAAGTAAAAATCTGGCAGACTGTACAAGACAGATGGATACTTCTGAAATGGTGTCAGTTAAATTTGTGAAAAATATCAGACCCTTTTTCAGCCCCCAACAGAGATAAATAGTTGCATAATTGCTTAGTAATTCTGGAGCTGTGATCAATGCACTTGACATAGTGCATCACTCATTAAGCACCATATTGGAGAGAGATGGCAGTTTTGGTGTGTGAGGAATGGTAAATACATTACAGTTCTTGGGTGAGATATGTCTGATTTTTATAACCACCAATTAACTGAAATACATATATGCATATCATGTATGTAATTTTCTTATTTTTTATTTTCCTTTTGTGTGACTTGTATTAATTGCAATAACATTTTATTTTTTTGTGAATGTGCTCCGTTTGGATTTACTTATGTGCAGTTATTCTCTCTCTTTAATATTATGTTGAGTTTATGAGCCTTCAAACTCTATAGCAGCACTAAACTGAAAAATATGTTTGCAGCTGATCACATTATAACATACCAGTTTAACACAGAAACAGATTTATAGGCTGATATTTGTGCTTTTTTTCTGTGCTAGAACATTTGCAGAAAGATTTGCCACAACAAATGGGTTTTAGTGTTGAAACGAAGAAGCAAGAGTAGTTTAGATGTGAAACACAAAATTACAATAGCAAGGGATGTAAAACATAAAGGGAAATGAATGCGGCACACAGTGTGGCCTTGAATTACTGAGGATTCAGCGCATTGGACAGATTGGTTTAATTCCTATAGAAAATAGAGCAAAGACTAGTGTGCTGCTGCTATTCCCAGACAGCTTAATAAAGATACTGCCTGTACAAATTGTGACTGTAGACAAAATGCAACATAGAAGTCTTCTGTAGCAAAATAGAGAAAATGGCAGTGCCATCTCTGCGATACTGCAGAGTGCTTACAGGAATAAAAAGAGAGGCACCTGGGATGTCAGCAGCTAAATGGGTAAAGGTAAGGTTATTTGCACAATACCAAAGTTGCAAACTACACAAAATCATGCTCTCCTTCCCAATTAGTCTTCTACTGCTAGCCGTGGGCATGGAGAATTTGGCCAGAGAAGTAGCATTCTTAAAGATATAGGCGTTTTTGCATTTGCTTCTTCTTCATAGAAGAATGCATAGCACAAGAAATTGGGAATATATTTTATTACTGTTTTTGTTTTTGAAGAGTATGAGAATGCATGTTTAAAATATGGGATCGATGTGACTCAACAACATTGGATGGATATTTCTCTGTGCCGATGCACAGACATAGTCAATTGCATGTCACATCTGGTGCACTGTCTTTCTTGAGTGTTCCATTTCTGTGAAGACATCATAGAGGTTACATAACATCCACATTGTCTCTGTTTTGTTTACTCACCATTCAGATGAAATAGTGAAGTCATCATGGATTTAGCACAGCTTGATCAGTACACCACAAATTTTGCTGCTACTCTGCTGAGGTCAATTATCCTTCTCTGCTGCTACTCTGCTGAGGTTGATCACCACTTTATGCTGCTACTCTGTTGTGGTTGATCGCCACTTTATGCTGCTACTCTGTTGTGGTTGATCGCCACTTTATGCTGCTACTCTGCTGAGGTTGATCGCCACTTTATGCTGCTACTCTGTTGTGGTTGATCGCCACTTTATGCTGCTACTCTGCTGAGGTTGATCACCACTTTATGCTGCTACTCTGTTGTGGTTGATCGCCATTTTATGCTGCTACTCTGCTGAGGTTGATCGCCACTTTATGCTGCTACACTGCTGAGGTTGATCGCCACTTTATGCTGCTACTTTGTTGTGGTTGATTGCTCTTCTTTGCTGTTATAGTACAGAAACATTAAAAGTCACTGAACGAAAATCCTTTTTTTCCCCCACAGTTCTGCATAGTACTAATCTGACTGACACTGCAGTCTGCATCACCCATCCAGGTCTGTATTTCTAAAGACAACTATGTAGTCTTGATGTTTGCAGCCAACCACCTTTGTGCAAGCTTTTGAGTCTTTTTCTTCCCACATCTGATAAAAAACGAGTGCAATTTCAGTTAATCAGACTCTTCTTTCCCCAGTGGGATGATTATCATTTGTGGCAAACTATCAGCCAGGCAGACATCAGGGTTTTGTGCTATTTGTGTGCTCTTAGATGTGAACATGTGCAGTGTCTTCTCCTGAGGGCATGCACATTCCCACGCAGCTCCGTGAAGGTTACAATGTATGTGGGTTGGTAAGGACCAAGTTGTAATCCCAGCTACTGATGCCTGCAAGACTCATTTCTCCAGCAGATGTCCACACTGCATTGAGTTGGCCTGCTACACCTAGGCAGGCTAGCCAGAATCAACAGCTCAGTCACATTCTCCCAACTTGGATCATCTATCCTAGGTTGCAAACTGAACCCTGATAGTCTTGGCTATAGTCAAGGCTTTCTGTGGCTATGCTATGAAGCCAAGCAACCCTCTGCCAGTTTAAAATACCAGCAAACTGAAGTGCAGTAAAAAGACAAAGCACTTTTTATACTCTGATTTACTTAAAGCTTTATAATTGGGGGAGGGGCAGAGAGGGAACAACAGATGCCACTTACAGCATGTATGTGCCATAGGTGCAAAGAAACACATAAAACCATAAGACTTGTCTAGTATTGTGCAAAACTGGTGGTTGTGGAATATTTCTAGTGAATCCAGACATCTTAATGATCAGATAAATGAATGTGCACACACATTCTCAAGTTAAAGCTGGTTATGGCCAACATGCCCAACTAATAGTATATTTTTTGTCATCCATACTTGCAACTAATTTTGTTTTGAACATTTTATTTGATATTTTACTTTTTATTACAAAACTAAAATTGTTCCCATCATTAATAACTGTGCAGTTAGGCTAGCACCTTCAACACTTTGTGATTAAATGACATTTGAAGTTATTGTTTTGCTTTTATTTATTTGATTGACTGTTAATTGCAAATTGATCTTTAGTGGAGGAGTTTTAATTCTGAAAACCGTTTTGGGTCCCCAGTGATTTTAAATACCAAGATCATAGTTCCTATTATTCTGTATGCTAATTTACACACTGACCAGCATTTCCAACCATTTGTAATAATTTAGGTGTTTCATTGCTGATAATTGCTTAGTACATTGCCTCTGGATTTATTCATTTCTGTTCTTTTTATCTGCTCCCTTTTATTTGAGTTTCAAATTCAACAATCACAGTCTCACTTGCTGACACATTAAACAGTTATCAGTAAGGTAAATTTTGTGGGTCTTACATTTTTGAGCTGGGGTATATCAGCTTTGAGGCTTCCTTTTTTTTCCTCTATTGCAACCCACAATCTACTGTGGCCTAAAAATCTTTCTGCAGTAAATCTATAGAAGATTGATTTCCATTGTTAAAACCCTTGGGCCTTCCTTGATTTAGGTTCAAGTTTTATTCGGTGTATTGTTTTGGAATCAATATTCTAAAAAAGAAAATCCAGGTAATATATTTATATTTTAAACACGTATTTCTTTTTAAGAGTTTGTAATTCAAAATGTTGCACTTTTGAACAGGTAGTGGTAGTATTTGTGTTATCACTGCATACTTTTGTGAGCATCAGAATTATAAAACTTATACATACTGCATATTCATTTCTTCCTTAAGTCACTAATAACTAAAGCAAGGACTGTCATATCTTTTTCTTATACTTACCCAGAAAGCCATTAATGCTTTTGCAGCATCTGTGATTTTTGCTCCAAAAAGACAAGTAACCATTGCATGATTTTTACTTCTTGCTTTCAGAATACAGTGGTGCAGTGGTTATCATTGCTGCCTCACAGCAAAAGGTTCTCAGGTTCAATCCTCGGCTGTGGTGCCTTCTGTGTGGAGTCTGCATGTCTTCCCTGTGGTCGAGTGGGTTTCCTCTGGGTGCTCTGGTTTCCTCCCACATCCCAAAGACATGCTGTAGGTGTATTGGACACGCTTAATTGACCCTAGGTGTGAGTGTGTGCCTTCTGTGGAAGGTTGGGTGTCAGGCTGGCAACTCAACACCTTAAAATTCCACTGCCAGTCATGAGCGGACAGGTGATCTGCTGTGGTGACCCCTAACTGGGAAAAGCCGAAAGAAGAAGAAGAAGCTTTCAGAATAGAATCATTCAGTGCCAGTTTGTAATCTCCTGTGATCATTATATTCTCATTTTCAGACAAGCTTCCCAGAATGGTTTAGTTCCAGACTTGTATTCTGATATTCTGTTATACCCCCTAAGGTTTTTATACACACCTTAGACAGATTCTTTATGTAATCGATCTCTGTCATTTATGTCTTTACCTATTGCTCCAGCTTTCTCTGTCTCTCTGAACTGTTTGCATCAAATATGGACCCCTTCTGTGGTGTTACGAGAAACTCTAACAAGAGTTGTGCATAAGATGTGCTTTTGAAATGACAGCTCTAAAGAAACTGAGTTATTCTATTAAGTTATTGTGAGTATCTATGGTGGGTTGGGCACTACAAATTGGCTATAGTTGTGAGTGTGCATGTGAGCGTGTGGTGTGGAAGAACAGCTGTAGCAGGGCTAGCCACCTGGTGGTGTGAAACTTGGTTCTAGATGATTCTCACTGCGTAAGTAACACCCTGCCCCTCATCATTTATTGATATGCAAGTCTCCCTAAACAGAAAACATAGTACATTTTCTGTTGGTTTATAGAAGGTTAATCACTATTTAAAACACTCCATTACAAAAATAATACATAGAAACTGAAACATAGACTATTCTGCTATATAAATGCATTCAATTTCTGTAGAAGTAATTTGCTGTAAAAGGCAGCTTGTACAAAAGGCTTTAATGTGTGTGCCAAACTGCTCTCTAAAAATGCATCACATTCTGAGGCTTCATTTACTTACACCTGAAAAAAGAAGAAAAGTGTTGCAGTGTCTAACCTAGTCCACTAATTTACAAACATATGTAACCTGATTTTAGAGAAGCAAATAGAATTACAAGCTTTCAAAATTAGTGATCACAACTGCAACATTCATTCCCAAGAACAGACACAAAACATACAATTACCTGTTCTCAAAGTTGTCTTTCCCTTGCTAATAATTTGTGGTATATTGTGTGGCTTTGTCTTATTCCAGCAGTAGAGGTTCCATTCATTGACCTTGCCAGCACTTGTTTTAATTACTGTTTTTCAGAAAGCAAAATACTTTATAACTTTGCCAGGTACAGAAGCAAAAATACTGCTTGAATAATGCAAAACCCAAGTGGAATTTTCCAGGGCATTAAGATCTTATAAATGATTTTATAATGAATATAAGAAACTGTTCATCCCATATCTGTTTAAGCTCTTCAAACCATCCTTCCTAACTATGCTGTGCTGTCTTCATTCTGAGACATTTGTTTGTATCACCCTCTTATTAAAACTGGATAAAGTTCTCATCTTAAGAAACAGCTGTTTCCTTCTCTGCATTATCATTTGGGATATTAAAGCATAGCCAGACATCTTACTGATGCCTTGCTAGAAGATTCCATGAAGCTGGCAATGCTCATTTTGGATTCAGTAGGTAAAACTCTGAGGTGGATGGGCCATTCTCAAGGTCATACTGGGAGTAAAAAGCAAGCAAATCAAAGATAACTGACAAAATCAGAATTGCAAAGATAAATTCTACTCAGAAGACTGAGATAATAAATTAAGAATTACAACTAAAAGTAACTATGCTTTAGCCTTTTAAATCTTTACTTGTGAACTATATTCCCCTGAGGATACATCCCAGTATCCTGTTTCCTGCTGCTGCCACCCTATGACTCTGGACCTAGTGGTCCAATCTTTTGTGTTATTAGCACCCCGCATGCTTTTTCTGCACTTTTGCCCCAGTTCCAGTCCCATCATTTGCTTCTCTACACCAGGACTTTTGCACTCCTTGTGCAGGTCTTTGCCAACCATTACCTTTCTAGTCCTGCAGTTTTAGGTAGTTTTGTTATTCCATCCAAATAGTTTCTGAAATTATTCTGTAACATTTTCTGAGATATACTTCTGTGTGTATGCATGTGCACATGGTTCTGGGCATGCAAAAACAACATTCTGGCATTCCCTACACATTTTACAGGACTCTTCAAAAATTACACTGATTTATTAAGATTCAAGACTATGCAGAGTTCTAATATGCCTGAAAGAGCAATTTTTTTCTATTTAAAATTGTGAAGAAAAATTAGCCTCCTTAGTCCTCTGTTTTGTTACCAGTAGGTTATTTCCAGGGTGATCAATTAATTGATTAAAAAAAAGAAACGTCATTGACCAATTTTAAATGTGAAACATGGGGAAGAAGTGGTCCCCTAAAACCTGCACTCTCTTAAATCAATATGCAGTATGTCAGGTATTTGGAACATATATCGAAGTATTCAGTTCAGTCATCAATGTGGCACAGAGAGATAATTCTTGACTGTGATGGAGGTGACACAATTTGATGCCTCTTGGAGATGGCAAGGGTGTTAGGAGTAATGGGCTGCAGGTGGAATTACCATCCTTAGAGGACAGAGGTGCCATTGCATCACCACTTTGCTGACACCTAGTGGGAGCACTAGGTGTTGCACCAATAATGCATCAGCCTTTGTGCATGCTCTACCTATGTGCTTGCACGTAAGCTGAAAAAACATGGATAGGCAGACTTGATGAGGTCAGCAGCACAGAAGTGGAGCTCAGTAAGCTACTTCAAAGCGGTGGTGTTTTAGTGGGGGAGGGTAGGTCAACCCACCATACTAGTATGCTGGCCACACCTTACCACCTTAATCTTGATATGGGGAAATCAGTGCGCTAATAGTGCACCCTAGGCAGGACCAGATGGGTAACAAGACACTTGTCTAGCCCAGGAATGCCTAGCTTTCATCCTGATCAAATAGTCCTTTTGGTGAAAATAGTGGAACTGTTAAGCAGGTCTGGTGGGGAACAAAAAGGGTTTGTTTCCACATTAAGTTGTGTATATAGTTAAATTGGTTGTTTATGTTATTTGGAAGAAATCAGTAAACACTATTTGTGTGTTTTGAGCAACCTTTGATGATTTCTCTAGAGTGGTGACCCATTTTCTTTCCTGTGTAATTCATTTCTTTTTTCACTTCACATTATATGGAAAAAAGTCATGCAGTTGCCAAAGACAGTCTGTTTCCTTGGATAGGCAGCAGACAGAGTTTGGCTTATTGTGAAGAAAACTGTTTTCACTTTTAACCTCATTTGAGTTCAAGCTTAATTTCCTGGCCTTCTTATTAAGAGGTCTTCTTGTTTAGGTTCATAGGTTCTTACTAGGTTAATTGCCCTTGTGAGCTATTTTAAACTTAGCCAATTACCCCATGTGAGAATCAAACCCTGCACCTTGTGCATGTAAGGTAACCACCTTAACCATTATGCCACCCTCCCACCTGTATATGCCTATATGTATGGGTTCCACTTTAATTTTTTAAAGAAAAGCTTGCTATTTCTGCAATATTTGTTATCATATTTAATATAAGTTTTGTAAGTAGACTCACTCCAGTGTAACTCCTGAGTTAGATGATGTTTTTCTACCTTCTAGGTACATTCCTTTTCCTGACATGAGCATGACTGATAGTGTGAAAGAGCTATGCTATCATTACTCTTGTGGGTATATTTCCTAGCATTTTCTTATCGTTTTCATGAAGAAAGGCTTCTCTTATATCCAAATTCCATGAGGGAATGAGCACACTCATTGGACAGCGCAGTGGTGCAGCAGTTTGCATTGTCGCCTCATAGCAAGAGGTTCTCCAGTTCGATTCTTGGCTGGGGTGCTTTCTATTTGGAGTCTGCATGTTCTCCCTGCTTTTGTGTGGGTTTCCACTGTGTGCTTCGGTTTGCTCTCACATTACAAAGACATGCGCCTGGAGCATTACTCCTTGGGCCTCCACTGAAAATTGGCTCATTCCAAGTCAGACTTTTCCCGGGAAACAAATGTTAAATAAATAAATAAAATAAAAATGTTGCTTTAGGCTTAATATCTTAGCTGTGCTCCAGGCATGAGCTGCCTTTACCAACAATTTTTTTTTTTATAGATCAGATTTTATCTGAGAATGCTACTTTAGCATTTATGGAGAAAACCTTTACCTTCCTTCAACAAACATGAGTAAGCCAAAGTCACTAATGTTATGTCTCTCACTGGCTCTCTAGCATTTGAACTGCTGTATTAACCCGTTACCAACAATGATAGCATGTGTTTATGTTGTTAGTAAACTGACTGATGTTAAACGGTATAATTTTATGCTATGCATTCTTTAAAGTCCTCACTATACTTATGCAAATGTTGCTTCATGTCACAGTGTCTTATATGATAGTCTTACCTCACAGAGCACATAAATATTGAAGCACCATTTCCAAATGGCAGATTTACAGCTCTTGGCCACCCTAGCTCATGAATTCAGCACTGTGGCATAAATTCCATTTGATTTTGTCTTTTGTATGTCAGATACTAGTTCCAGTACTGTCCAGACTGTATAACAGCTTACAGATTTCTATAACTGTGCTGTATCATCCTTCCATTTGCATTGTCTCTGACAGTTATTGATGATTGGGTAGAAAGCCATCACATGGGCAACATTTTTTCCATCCTAACTTTTTATTGAAATATCTTAAGCGCTGGACATCAAGATCTTCCTCATCTCTAATTGTATATGTAGAGGGGCTAAAAACAGTTCCCAGAGAGTTCAAAAGAAAGTACTATCCAGTTCTATACCTATTCTGTCTTCCTGTGAACAAAATAAAATGCATTGCCTTAACGATCTGTTTTACTAAAACTGCTTTATACCAAAACCAAAATCCAGTAGCATCACAAAGAATGCTCCAATTAACAAAATTTAGAAGAGAAAGAAAAAAGAGCGTATCAGCGTAGACATAAAACTGGAACGAAGACTGACCTTTTGCCATTGAGAAAACTTTTTAATATTATCCATTTTTGTTACATTTGTCTGTTCTGTACTTTCTACATTTTATATATCTCTTGTAGAACAAGGGTTTTAATATTGCGTTAATGCATTCTTTCATTCCTCTAGAGATGTGAGCATGATGTTTTGTCACTTTAAGTCTAGAGCTATAGTATATCCTGCCATCAGTGGATGAGTTTTGCGCTTATTTGGTCTATATTGTGAATCCTGAGTGTTCACAAGACCTCTATGCAATGTGATTATTTAATTGTTTGTTATATATCAGGCTCTGACAATTGTTTCTTTAATATCATGGTTTTGAGCCTGCTATGCTAACACTGTGAGCTTTGAGTTTCTAATAGATCTATAAGCTTTATAATGGCTATGATAGCGGTGTTTTAATTAACATAGGTTTTATATCTTATGCTGTTTATTTTTAATTGTAGTTCCTTTTTTGTTTTTATGTTTGATTCAAAGTCATCTGAAAACATGTATTTTGTTATAAGTGTGTTATAAGTGCATCATGCAAATGGGGAGTTTATTGCTTCATTTTTAATTGCTTAATTGCTTTCTAACTAGATTAGTTAGTTACTTCTTAAATAGCTGTGTGTAGGAATTATTTTCAGGACCTGAGGAAGGCACATGCCGAAAGCGCTTATCCTGTTTTTTGTTTTTGTTTTATTAAAGTTCCAGTTTTATGTCTATGGTGATAATGTTCCCTTTTTCTTTCTGTTCTAAAACTGCTTTATACACGTTTCACATATGATACTGTTATTGAATTAGCTAAGTAATGTCTTTGTCATCTGACAAGATTCACCAAGCAGACACTTGAGTAAAAAAAAAATCTTCACCTGAGCATTTCAGTGCTAACGATGACTGGTCCAGTCACTAGTAGACATAGTAAACTAGACTGGGTGACACCCAACTAACCTATCATGTACTTGAAACATATCTTAATCGACTCCATTAGTGATGACTGTCCAGGGTGGTTCTACCTCATGTTACGATTTTTAGACCAATTAACAGCAGACACGTCCGCAGGTTATTGCGTGTACTTGTAAGTGTAGACAGGTCAGATACCTATTGAAATGTCGGCACCAGTAATACTGAGTGCCAACAAGCCGGAAAAAAAAAAGAGAAAACACAGGAAAATACTTAATCTTCAGGATCACTCTTCTTTTAAACTTCTAGTTTGCAAATAGGTGCAAGCCCTCCTGTACCCTCATTATGTGGGGACCAAGCCCCTTCCCCCCATACTTATATATACCAACTGCAAGGACTGCCATACCTCAGGAAAAAAGGAATATTCAGAGAAATTGCTATCTATGTTGTTTGGCCATTCAGTTTCTATGTTTCGGGACTCCCACCATTTCCCTATGGGACACATGTAACTAACAGATTTTGCCCTGTTGTTGACCAAGCCCTTGCCTACTTCCTGATGTGTTTTTATTTCTTTTTCGTTTTCTAATTTTGGTGGAGTACTCCCCTGTAGGAGAATTGAGTTCAAAGATATTTAGTTGCTTTTTTGACTTGTTAACTTAAAGGCCTGATCTTGGAAAGAGGTAAAGTTTGATTAGACCACTGTGGCATCAGTGAGAAACCCTATCTGTTGATTACAAGTGCAAAGCCTTGGTTAGAATTGTTAAAAAAAACTTCTGTGAGGCCTTCAAAAATATTGATTTCCAGTAGTAAACAGTCCTAGAAAGAACTAAGCATATTCCTATATTTGGTGGGAATGTGAAATCCTCTTGTGCACTCACTACTTCTCTATGAAATCCTCTTGTGCACTCACTACTTCTCTATTTATTTTTTAATGTTTTGGTGCTGTCAGACCTCATTTGTACTGGCCTAGACCCCCAGTATCTTGCTAGGTCTACATCCAACCTCCTACCTGCTGGACTTACTGCAGTATTGTTGGGGATAGTTATGCCCTGCTCATTTCTCTTTCCCTGCTGCCATGCTGTTTGATTGTGTCCAAGGGCAATGCCCCTGTTTGGACCATGCCTCCCATTAGGGAGTGCATCAGTGAGTGCCACACCACTTGGGACAGGCATGCTCATCCCTTCCCTGCGGCTCTGTCAGTAGCCTGAGCCACTGATCAAACCCAGGTCATTTTGCTTGTAGACAGTGATTTATTCCTCTGTGCCACTTGAGCAGATTTTGCCACTTTTTTTGGCCACAATAAACACCTACATCCACTCTTACTCATCCACTTGTTGGAACTTGCACCAGCCTGTGTAATAGCTTGCCCTGGCATCTCCCTTCCTGTGGTACAATGTTGAAACTGGAGCTGCCCCATTAAAGGACCTGCTGAACTAGAAGATCTCCCTTCTAGGTCCTAGAAGCTAGTTTCCCAGCAAATTGCAACCCTGATGTGGCTTCTCCTGAGATATTCTTTGCACCACCTCATAACTATGGAAAACTGCTCAAATCATTCCTATTCTGAGGGGAATATCAAAGGATTTATTCAGCAAATACTGTTCAAGCTCTGAAATAATCCCCTTGCTAACCTGCATGAAATTGTGATCCTATAACTTACATCTTATGTCTATAGGTATCACCTGGTTTCTAACATAGATATAGGCCTAAACATGAGGTAGAGATTTCCATTGATTCCTCTAACAAACTGTGCAATGCCTGCCATGAACAGAAGCCCATAAACAAACAGCCTCTTTACGGGCTTCATCAAGGCATTTGATAATATATCCTAAATACAGTTTGAATTAACCCATCAGATGGTTAAACAGCTACTTGACAGAGAGATACTTTGAGGTAATTTCCTTTCGAAAGCTGGTGCACCCAAGGTTCTTCTATACTTACCCCACTCCTGTTTTGCCTCTTCACAAAAAACAAATGTGGCTACAGTGTACCATTTTTCAGGCAATTTTGCTTTGCTGTTCTCTTGTCCCTCCCTGGCTTAAGTGTCAGTTACACCACAATATTCCAGTCTTCCTTTCACATTTTCATTTATGTATTTTATTTTAAAGTGATTAAATGCTCAATTTATAAGCACTGTGCATAACAATAAAAAGTACAGCAAATAGTAAAACTGGACCTCAAACATTATTGTTTAAGACCACAGCTATGGTAAATAGTACAAAGATGTTTCACAGCCCTACGTAAATCAGGGGAGGAAGATTAATCCTGGAACTAACCTGTTCTACATATCATTGTGTTATTTTGTGGAAGCTTGACTTGGCAGAGTCTAACTGATAGGCTGACAATTCCCCAGTGCTCTTATGTGCATTCTGTTCTGAATCAAGGCACTCCATCTGCTCTTTCTAACCCCTAAACTTGGTATTTCCCCCTCAGAACTTAAATACTCTTCCAGCACTTAGCAGACAAAAGTGAGTTCCGAACCACAGAACAATTTACTCACATGCAATAAAACCAGTTTTCTAAATCTTTTATGTAAGACACTTCATTAGGCGTATTCAAAACATAAATACAAAATGGTAACATTTAATTTGATGTCAGATAAAGAAATTAACTAATCATGATTAGTATCTTAATATTAGGTAACATCATTGTGCTGTTCATTAAAACCAAATGAATACAAAAGCTATAGTATATACTTGAATGAATGAATTAGTAAAAAAGATCTTAACACTCCATTAACCATTTCTAACATTTTCAGTGTTCTTTAACATCTTTAATACTTGTTAATGTTTTTAATCTGTTTTGCTTACTTTTTAATAAAGTCTAATAGTCACTGTAGAATTCAAGCTGGGCTGACTGATAGCGCTAAGCAATGTAATCCAAAGGTATTCTGCAATTTTATTGTCTAATATGATACTACAAACCTTCTTATTTAAAGGCAATTTCTGAAGTGCCATAAATAAAAACATTTATGCTCATGGGAATACTCATTACAATATTGAGACAAAGCTTTAGTTAATATATTTCATTGTATGTCTGATTAATTCTCTGATATTCTGTCCTTCAAAACTGATTTGATTTTTCTCCCCTTAAAATTTCCTTAGATTTAACATAGGTTGCCAAAATTGTATCTGTAGTCACGCAAGTGGCATAAAATAAAAAATTATACATTTTTCACTTATTAGATGTACAAAAATAATTTCAATAAGAATATATTTGCACTGTTGGTGTCTATAACATGGATGACTCAGTTGTTGACCAAAGCAGATTTGCTGTGAGAATTCAGAGCAGTCTTAATAGCACAGTTATTGCTTAAGGTTATGACTACTCTTAAATGCAAATTTAAGGGTATCAGTTATATATATATTTCTAGCATGTCTCTTTTTTGTGTCCGCCTTCTGCCAGCAAAGGTGGAAATCATAGTATGCCATGTTCTCTAGAGCCATACCTACCTAGTAGAATTCCTTGTGCAAATGAAACAGAGAACTGGGTTCCATCAGTACCTTTAACGTTTTTTTTTTTTTAAATGAGCTCTTTCTCATCCACAGATAGGTGTGTAAATTACCAGTCAGTATAGTACCTACCCATGGGACCCAACGTCAAGTCATAAATATTCCATACATTTGTTGGCACTCTAAGGAAGTGTGAGATTACCACTCTTTATGCTGAAATCATGTTAAAAACTGCTGTACTAGTATTTATGGATTTACATTTGTACTTGTTCTATGTATGTTTTTAACCGTCTCTGGGACTTCTTTGGGCCATGGACTTTGTTAGACTATCTAGTTAACAGAATTTCAAATAAATCACTGAACTGTTGAGTAGTAAAATAGTGTTTTTTTTTCCTTAACAAGTTTTTTTCTTTGCCATAACAGTATATTTGAGTAAAACCTTGGTTTCATGATAATGTGTTCTATGCAACTTTAAATTTTGTTATTTGTTACTGGTCTCCATTTTGCTGTTCACATCCTCTGCTCACTGCAGCCTTGGATGTGGAGTGCAAGAACTCATTACAGGCCATCTTAGATCTTTAACATGCTTTCAATCCCTGCAAGATGCTGTCAGCACTGAGATTCCAGGTTTTCCCACTTTTATCAGCACAAGTAGGGAGTAGGACACTAGGTCTTTGGCAAGTGCAATCAAGAATAAATTTTATTTTATTTTATTTTTATTTAACATTTGTTGACCGGGAAAGTCCGACTAGGTTCCACAGAGCCTGTTTTCAGCAGAGGCCCAGGGAGAAATGCTCCAGATGCATGTCTTTAGAATGAAGCTAATATAAATGTTTTGCGATTTTACATTACTGTTAAACTCTGTCCAGCCATCTATAGATGGAGACAGTGAATGGAATACTTGTATTTATTTGTTATGAGAACCCTGGTAATAACTAATATTATTTTGTAGAAATCTTTATTATACCTTAAAAGCTGTGTCAAATACAGTCTGTGAAAATCACATAGAAATTATTGCTTAGCTATTTGTAGGTAGAATGGACCAGTTAATTACCTGTCATTGTGGTACTGATTTTTTTTTTGCCTTGCTTGTGCAGTATCCCCCTGCACACACTTGGCAAATTACTTGGGGGGGGCTATGGGCTGACCACCGATGCTACTCCATAAGTTCCTCAAATGAATCCTAGAATCATAATTGAGAATACAAGGCAGCTGGACCATGTGCTCATTTATCCCTTGCCAGTAACCACCCTTAAACCTTACCTGTTTTTCAAGGAACTGTATGTCAGTCATGCCAGAGAGGGAATTTCTGAATACCCATATAATTGCCTAACTCCTTTTAAAGAAGACACTTCATTGTTTGATCTAAAGTAGAAGCTTGTTCTAGAAAATGGGTAGTCTGACAAAGCACTCTCTCTCCACTGTGATTAGTTTATTTGTTGAGCAACATTGCTGGACTGTTTGAATTGTGGTGATAATAATACCCATTTGTTAATCAGGTAGGCCTATGAGGCACAGAGTCCCTTTTCAGAGGTGACCTGGGAGCAGTGTCTGGTTAAACAACTTCCTGAAGTTCACACAGTAAGCAAATAAAGGTTGAGAGATTCAAACCCTGTACCACAGGAACTATAACTCACAGCCTTAACCGTCTGTGCCAACTACCAAAACTACAAAAAGCTCTACACTGCTAAATCCTTAATGGCTTGAAAAGCAAGGCAAAGATTGTTCCTAAGGGGTATTTAAGAGACTGAAGTCAGGGGCATTCCCTTCATACAGCCCTTTCCCCTCCCCTGGAAGCATGAGTGTCAGTTTTCACTAGGAAAATCGTATTGACTTTCCAGGAGAAATGATCAAGCCACACCACTTCTTACTTCTACCTCACTGCTTAGCTTCCCCAGTGCCAGAACTGCTAAATGAACTCCGATCATTTGGTTTATTGGACATTCTCATCCCTCTGTGGCACAGAGCCAGGCTTTTGTAAGTAGATTAGTTATCCTAATTTTAATATTTTGGTTTTAAACAGAAAATTACTTTTGAGCTTTGAAGTCAATGAAAAGCTTACTGTAAAGTCTCCATAAAGAAATGCAACCTGCATTTTTCTTTCCTTTAATATAAGGCAGTGCCCTTTTTAACTATTTCCTTTGTAAAGTTTTTAGAGTATTTTAGGATGAGCAATGTCTAGAGGGTTGAGTTAAACAATTACTTTCACGAAACAAGCATGCTAATAACCTAGTACAATGTATTTTAATTAACAGTTAATTAAAAGTTGAAAGCATAAAGATATTCTCATTTAGAATGTTGAAATGAAAAAAATGACAAGCAGTACAAAATTCATGCATTCTTGTATAGCAGTGCCATCTAATTAAAATGGCAAAAGGGGCACCCTTTTAAGACTTACCTATTTAACT